>NC_142770.1:13709812-13972312 GCF_988280905.1 Pimephales promelas | reverse complement strand
TTCCGGTTAATGGTCTCCATCAGGATGAAATCTCATAAAAGTTTATGGCAAGCCGTTTTAGCTTTTATTCATTTCCAGGATATGAATTTTTTGATATCAACAATTTAATTGTTGATATCAAGAATTAAATTGTCTATCAATAATTTAATTGCTGATATCTGTAATTTTATTTTCACTAGTGAAATGTCACCATAGGCTGCCATTCAAAATGAATTGTTGATGTCAAGAATTGACTTTTTACTAGTAGAAATATAATTTTTGATATCAATAATTACATTGTTACTAGTAAAAATTATCATTTTTGATATCTGAAAATGTATTTCTGATATCAATATTATTTCAGATATCTAAAATGGCTTTCTTACTAGTAACAATCACATTCATGATCTCAGAGATTAAAATTGTCTCTAGTAAAAATTGAATTATTGATATCAAAAATGAATATTGGTAGTAGTAGAAATTCAATTGTAGATATCAAGAATAGACATTTCAACTAGTAACAATTGAATTCTTGATATCAAAAATAAAGGTTTTTACTAGTAATTGTATTTCTGATATGTGAAATTGGAATTTTAACTAGTAAGAAATCAATTCTTGATATCAACAATTGGTTTTGAATGGCAGCCTATGGCGACATTTCACTAGTGAAAATACAATTGTTGATATCAAGAATTCAATTTTTGATATCAAAAATGTAATTGTTGATATGAACAATTGAATTCTTGATATCAAAAATGTAATTGTTGATATCATGAATTTAATTGTTGATATCAAAAATGTAATTCTTGATATCAAAAATTGTAATTCTTGATATCAACAATTGAATTCTTGATATCAACAATTCATATCCTGGAAATGAATAAAAGCTAAAACGGCTTGCCATACAAGTTGCTTGTTTACCATTTTGATTTGTGCTTCAGTTTGTGGAAAAAACACCAAAAATGCTCTTCCCCAATGGAAGTCAATGGGCCAAGAGTACATGCTCGAAGTCTATAGAGCAACTACAACGATCCACTTGCCCCATTGACATCCACTGTAAGAATGTGTACGTGTACTTTTGTTACGAATTGAAGTACGCTTTGAAATTATTACTGATAGCACTAAACTAAATGTTTTAACCTCAAACATGCCATTTTTAACACATTGACAGTGTCTCGTTTCTGGTCAGTATTATATCAAAGTCATCCCTTGTTTTTAAAACTTATGACTATAAGGGAGCCTGTGCACTTCCTGTCTATCACATCCATCAAACGCCTCTGTGGCTTTGACATCATCCAAACTCATGCTTCTACATGTGTTCTTCAGCTCTTAGAACTGCCGTCTTGTACATTTGCAGATTACAATGAATCACTTTTTATATATGTATGCTGATGCTCTTAAAGGCCTTTTTTTTCCCCCAACACTAATGAACTTGTACTAATTCCGGCACATGCTGTAAGTAATTCCTGTGTTTAACTGTCTGATCCAGCACGCTGTAGCGCTCGGTTGTAAGGACGCAAGTAGTGGTAATCTTCTCACGATTGGTTATCCTGAGGGTACCTTGCAAGTGTTTTCCAGGTCATCAACAAGAAGTGACTTGAATAGAACATTTCTGGAAAAACAACCGCTCTAGATGTTTCCAGGCCATGTAAAGACTGAATCGTCTGACGTGGATGAAAGTCACATTGAAATGTATAACCTGCATGGGTAGGAATGTAAACTTTGGCCTACTTTTCTGGTTTTGACTAATACATGAACACTTGCATTGAAAATTCCCCTTATCATTCCTTGATTGTCGCAATTATTTTTTTGTTTGTTGTTTTTTACGTAAAAGTTGGCTTCACCATGATACACTTTTTGATGGTAAAATGCATTTTTATTTGTTATGAGTACATACATTTCAAAAGATGTCTTGGATTTTGTTTTAAGCATTTTGCATTAAATTATATATATATATATATATATATATATATATATATATTATATTATATATCTCAATAGAGGGGGTTTGGGGGGATTTAGGGGGTCCATATAGATACTTAGCTGTTAAATGTGATTCAAGTGAAGTGGCCCAGCTAATCTAATAAGGTTTTCCCTCTGGCAAGTTATAGTGCAGATATGGCTGGATTTGGCTTTTCATTCAATATACTCTCATTCATTGCTCTTCGTTTGAAGGTACTGTCCAACTCCTTCATATGTATTTTCCGACTGTATGATGTAATATAATGTTTTAAGATGAATAAATGAGCTTAAAGAATGACCAATAATTTGCGAGCTACATTCTTGAGATGTCCACCTGAGAGTTAGAGGAGGATGCTATAGTTTAATGTGTGTACCAATAATAAACTCATACATGTACATGTAGACCAAATGTTTGCCTCATTTTTATTTTATTTTATCAAGTTGTAATATTTAGCATCTGAACTACGTTAGAATACTTATACGTGTAATGTAAACATTAACACTAAAAGCAAATTAGTTTGGTCTATGGGGCATATAGATAGATACGCATTTCATTTTTTGCTATATTTCTAAAAGGGGGCTGTCTAATGGAAGTTACATTGTGACACATTACCTTGTATGGGTATTTAAAAAGTGTTTCACCATATACTATTGATAATGTAGCGTTAAGCGTTGTGTTTTGCTCGTACTCGGCATGCCCTCCATCGGCTGCTGGAGGATATTAGGAGGGACGTGGTCTGCTGGTGGCACCGTGTCTCGCGTGACGCTGCTGGGGGAGGGAGCGAGACTCCTCGAGCAAGCTGCCCCGCATTGCATATTTGTTTACTAGCGGAACGCTTGATTAGTTTAACACGTTTAATATCGACGGCAGGTGCTTAACGTGGGACTTCAAATGCCCGACGCGAACAACAAATCCGCTGGGGCTGGTACTCGCTAAGCGAAAATTGTCATCGAGTGATTTATCTCGCGTTTGTTGTTCGCTCGACTTCAGCGCGTACTGCCACTGACCTAGCGGCGCGTTTGTGAAACGGACGAATCAAACTTGTTTGCGGGGTTGTTTTGGATGCCTGGTCGTTTGTTTTTGGGATATGGCTCAGCATAGACACCACCATGTTGCGAGTTCCCAGAAGGCTTTAATGCTGGAGCTAAAAAGTCTCCAGGACGAGCCGGTTGAAGGCTTTAAAATAACTTTAGTCGATGAGTCGGATTTGTACAACTGGGAAGTCGCGATTTTTGGACCCCCTAATACGCACTATGAGGGGGGGTACTTTAAGGTGAGTGACGGCTGGCTGTGTCTTATATTTTGAGTTTTATACATAGAGTATTTTGTTTTTTATGATGTATAAATGTCATTTTTGACGGTGAGTGACTCTTTGTTTATCAGTGTATGACATCTGATGTTGTGGGTGTTTCTTTCTTTGCCCCATTCTTTAAAGAAGTGACGTTCTGTTGTTTCAAACCTGTTTGACTTTCTTTCTTCCATGAAACGCTAAATGAAATATGATGGAAATATGTAACCGGTGCTGTCATTATTATTCTGCCTATGTGTCCGTTTGTGTTCCGCTGAAGAAAGAACGATTTTGAACGACATGTGGGTGATAATACAATTTTCATTTTCCGCTGTACTGTCACTTTAAATCAGCGGTTCGGCGTTCCACTTTTCTGAACGTCAGCCTTGCATTCGTCCAACGTTTGTTCCTGTAGTGTTACTTTTTACACACACAGCTCTCTGGAACATTGACTGAACGTTGTAAATTTCTTTCAATGTGATTTACTTGGTTAAAGTTCAAGGCTTATTTCAAAGATAATAAACCACAACAACGTTTCCTCAAGATGGACATTGACTATTTGTTTCCACAGCCAACTTATCACCCTAAATGACACAATCTATTGCTTCATTTTTGGAGCTGAATCACTGAGTGTTGTTCTGTCAACAGAAAAACATCAGTCATATTATTTCATTATCTGCCAATAGCTTTCCTGATTTCATAAATGTAACGTTAGTCAAATTATTTATACCTGAAATATTGTAACATATTAGATAGATATATGCTACTCTAATGTAACCTATGCTAAATACCTTGTGCTGTGTCCAAGCAAAGTCACTCTGGCAGACTACAACAATGGTGAAGTTATATTTAGCCCGGCTTCATAGCTATGCCTGCGTCGTTGGCTTGCGTGCTGGCCAACCATCCTCCACATACACACGCCCAACAGCAAGTGGCCAGCCACCGACCGGCCGGGCACATTTGTTTTTGGTTCAAATCAGGTTGTAGCCTATGAATTGTGTCAGTTTAGTCTCCTTTTCATGTTATATAAACTTTAGAGACGATTCATAGCTGTGAACATTCAGTTCAGTCAAAGTCTTTGGTTCAGTCATGTTGTTGTCCTGCATTTTTAGTGGAAAACGGTGTGTGTTTGTTGTCGTGGAGGAAGGAAGTAGGTCAGCCCTGGGACCCTCTCAGAGTCTCTTCCAACAGGAAGAGATGAGTAACCATAACTTCCTGCACATCAGACACAGACCGGTTTCCCTTCTGCATTTCTTTTTCTTTGTTGAAATTGACCTTTATTCTGTTTTTGTGACATTACGATTGTTCACAACAAAGCTGCCATAATGTGAGAATTAAACTCTTGTTACAGAAGTTCAGGAGAAATGCAAAAATCTACCTGTCACTCTGTTGTTCAATCTCTTTATTTGTCTGTCTGTGGTTCTGTTTGTAATATATCTGTCTGTCTGTCTGTTAATTTATCTGTCTGTTGTTCTATCTATTTGTCTCTCTATCTGTTTGTCTATTTATCTGTCGCTCTATCTTTTTGTCTGTTTGTTTGTCTATCTATCTGTCTGTCTATCTTTTTGTCTGTTTGTCTCTGTCTGTCTATCTATCTGTTTGTCTATCCATCTGTTTGTCTATCTATCTCTCTGTCTATATATCTGTCTATCCATCTGTTTGTCTATCTATCTCTCTGTCTATATATCTTTTTGTCTGTTTGTCTATCTATATCTCTCTGTCTATCTATCTTTTTGTCTGTTCGTCTACCTATCTGTCTATCTATCTTTTTGTCTGTCTTTCTATCTATCTCTCTGTCTATATATCTTTTTGTCTGTCTATCTATCTCTCTGTCTATCTTTTTGTCTGTTTGTCTATCTATCTCTCTGTCTATATATCTTTTTGTCTGTTTGTCTATCTATCTCTCTGTCTATCTTTTTGTCTGTTCGTCTACCTATCTGTCTATCTTTTTGTCTGTTTGTCTCTATCCGTCTGTCTATCTATCTTTTTTTGTCTGTTTGTCTATCTTTTTGCCTATCTATCTTTTTGTCTGTTTGTCTATCTATCTCTCTGTCTATCTATCTTTTTGGCTGT
This sequence comes from Pimephales promelas, assembly GCF_988280905.1. Taxonomy (NCBI): domain Eukaryota; kingdom Metazoa; phylum Chordata; class Actinopteri; order Cypriniformes; family Leuciscidae; genus Pimephales; species Pimephales promelas. The sequence continues at coordinate 13,967,009 of NC_142770.1, read as the reverse complement.
TTGTCTATCTGTCTGTCTATCTATCTTTTTGTCTGTTTGTCTATCTGTCTGTCTATCTATCTTTTTGTCTGTTTGTCTATCTCTCTGTCTATATATCTTTTTATCTGTTTGTCTGTCTATCTTTTTGTCTGTTCGTCTACCTATCTGTCTGTCTATCTATCTCTTTGTTTGTTTGTCTATCTGTCTATCTTTTTGTCTGCTTGTCTATCTCATCTTTTTGTCTATCTATCTCTCTGTCTATCTTATCTTTTTGTCTGTTTGTCTATCTCTCTATGAATCTTTTTGTCTGTCTGTCTATCTATCTGTTGTTTTAACTTATTTCTGTCATTCTATACTTCTATTTATCTTTCTGTCTCTGTCTGTTGTTCTGTCTATTTATCATGTCTGTCTAAGTGACAACAGACACATGTCAAATAAATAGTTGTTTAAAACTAATTTCCAGTCAAGTGTATTTCATTATTTTAACAAACTTTACGTATTACCGTTGAATTTACCATCCCAGGTGTGTATTTTGTAGTCAATTTACACCGTCTATGAACACTGCTCATCCATTCAGAATTGTATCGGAACGATCCGTTAATAAGATTTGGCGATATATAACCTTTTTTGAGTTTCTGACAAAAATTGAATGTTAATCGGAAGATAAATCGTTCCTGTAATATAAAATGACTCCTATCGTGTTCATTAGATTTTGGTCATGCCACCCGTCCACCCCTAACAACGTCACTCTCTATCTGTCTTCAATATTCCAGCTAAGAGAGCTTTGGCACGGTCATTAAGTTCTCATGAGTGGGATCCCTTTAAGCAGGCTTCAAGTTCTTACACGTGGCGCTTAGCTGACAGGTAGCAGGGCTGGCTCCTGAGCTCCACCCAGGCCCTTGGCAGGTGATGTGAGCTGGGCTTGACTCGAGTCATGTTACCCGCTCCCCGAGCCAGTCGGACGGAGTGTCACAGAATTGAGAGACTGATGCTCTAACTGAGCCTGTTCTGGCTTCATTTTGTGCCTGGGAGGTGTTTGGAGTGAATCAGCCCATAATAACAACTCGATTTAACTCTTTCAAGATGTGTGCTGAATGGTCAGATCAGATTTGACTTAATTTTACTCATGCTTACCTCAATAATGAATGGAGGTTTTTGTACACTTCATGTGTGTTATAGGGTCATTGCGTGTCAAATCAACCAAATCTTGGCTCAAATTTTTGATTGTAATTTTTTTTGTTCTGTAGAACGACAAACGCATATTAAATGTAATTGATGTATATTTCACTCAGTAATGCACTATTTTGTGAGATTTGAAGCCAAATTGCAGGGAGGTAAAAGGACTTTAGATAGATGGCAGCATCTTTATTTTTTTTCTTTGAGTCTATTAGTCAAATCTGTTGCATTTAGTGATCTTTTTTGCATTATAATCCAACGGTGACTGTTCAAAAATGGGGGAAAAGCTATTTTTATGAAAGATTTTTTTTTCTCAAGTTTGCATGCCTGTAACTCAACGTATTAAAGATATCATAATATCCTTCTATTTTCTGGTACTTAATAAACTTTACTTTTGGTGTTTTCATTTCAAAGGCCCTTGATGGTTCAATCCCAGAGATATGGAGATCTTAATGTGACTCCATGTGTAAATTGTAAACATTTGCACTAGTTGAAAACCAAATTTGGCTCACTTTTTCATACAGTTGATGCTTTATTCTTTTAAAAAGAAATATCTTAAGAAAAAAGTTGAAACTAGAAATGTATCCATCAACACAATTGCGCAAAGACACCTGTCTGGCTGCCATGAACATTGTTTTTTTACAAAGTGTGCATGCCTGTAATTCAAGAAGTATTAAACATCTCTTACTATCCTTTTAGATTTCGGTTCTTAAACTTTATTTTGATATCTTCACTTGTATAGTTCAATTTTGTGGCTCCAAGCGTAAATTACACACCTTATCAGTTGTCAAATCAAATGTGGGTCACTGAGAAACAAATAATGTTATAACTAGAACTAGAATGAAATATCTTCAAACCCAGCTAGAAATTATTTTTAAAACCACATTTGGTTTAAAATGCTTTTCCATCTGAATGGTCAGGTTGGATTGGACTTGTTTTAGGTTTTTTTGCTCATTCTTTCCCAAATCAATGAAGGTTTTGTACAAATCACATTGCTGTGGGAATTAAGAACAATTTCCTACCTATGACCCTCAGGGACTGTTTTCCCTCAGGATGCCATTTTCCCGCCCCTAATGTTTCAGTTGGGATTGAGGGAGTGAGATTATGCAACAGAAAATCAGGAAGAGTGATGGAGGTGTTAGGAGAACAGGACTTTTCTTTTCTTTTCAAGGAGAGCAGCAGTGACCTGGTTTATTTCCTCTCCCAGCTCAATATCCATGGGATTCTCGTTTACTCTTTGGATTATAGGAGAGCGATTTATATTTAGGTTCCTCTAAGAAAGGGATTTTTCAAGCAAAATGTATTTTTAATTCCAAAAGGCCCATCATGTCATTTGCATTTCACTTCAATCAAATATACGGATATGAGTGTATTGCAGAATGAGTTTCTCATGTAAACCAAATGCTGCATTTGGCTCGTTCGCAAAGTTTAACATCTGTGGAATCAACCGTTCCAAAAACAATGAGATGTGACGCATCGTATGACACTCATCTTGCCAGTAGATATTCAGTTGTGCCAACCTTAATGGTTTCCTTAATTTTAATGCAAACAACCACTTCCTCGTCATCGAATTTAGAGTATTCAGAATTTGGGAGACAAATTTAGAGATCTAACATATCAGGCCACGTTTACACCTGCTATTAAGAAGCCTTTTCGTTAATCGGATCACAAGCGGACGACACTAAATACTGGTCTAAACAGGGTCAAAATAGTTTTTGAGCTTGTCCACTTTCAACCACTTCCAGAAGTAGTTGAAAACGTATTAGACAAACCCGGCTTGCTTTCATAGTGTGAAACACTCACTGTTCGAACCGCACAAAGGACATTCTACTCTCCGCCTAATGCTTAAACATAATGGGAAGCGAATTAGGCAGACGGGATCTCAACTTAGTTGACCGAAGACCCAAGTTTGAGTTGAAAACGAAAAACGAACCAAGCACAATGATCTGAAAAAAAAAAAAAAACGCATACAGTAACATTTACGCACCCATAGACCCTTGAAGAAATCAGAAGGGATTGAAAGTGGACAAGACGGATTAAAACACCAGGTGTGAACGGGATTGTCTCCCTCGTCTATTTGTGATCCACTCGACCAAAACGCATATTAATACCAGCTGTAAACAGGGCCTCAGATGCGTAGATGCGTTGTTGTTGTTGTTGTTGTGGTAGGGAGATTTTGCATACACTGAAAAATATTGTTGGTTTAACTTAAATTAAGTAACCTGGTTGCCTTAATTTTAAGTTGATTGAAATGGAAAAATTGAGTTAATCCAAAGAATGAGATTGCGTTAATCATCAGAAACTCAAAATAATAAGTTATCTGAACTAAATAAATTAAGTTGATTTGACAAATGTTGTGAAAACGAAGCTTGAAAATATTTTTTTACAGTGTAGAAATAATTAATATGGTTAACTGTGGTTACTGCAGATGCAGTTCACGATAATTTTTAAACGTGAATTTGTGCGAATTTGTATTTCTGATGTCATGTTTTTAAATGCTTAGTTGCACAATTTCTTGGTGTTGGACTTCTTATGGCAGTGCCTTTATACACCGTCAAAATTAATCTTATGACACAACAAATTACAGAAGCTGACTTAATTAATTGTTGAAATGCGACTGTTAAATCTATGGACAAGTTTGTGAAAGATTTCCCTCGTAGGTCAAAAATTGGCATTAGTCAGCTAGTGTGCCGTTCACTGATGGCCGGTTAATTACGTTTGCAGTAAATCTCAGCCTCTGACAAAGTTCTGGCAGCATCAGAAAGTTTTTTCGCGCAGTTGTTCAGTGAGCTTTGAACATGTTGATTGGTACATCTAATTCTTAGCTATGATGTTTATCATACCGTCTGATAGACTGCTGACGTTGCACAAGCAATGATCATAAAAATCATACACCGCCTATTTGTACTGGGCCTCAAGTACTGACTAGTACGTGAAAAATCTGTGTTTTTGCACATCCCTGTGCCTTAAGTTTAAGTCCTCTCATCTAGTTGTTGGATAATGTAGCCAAAGAGAGACTCTGCTGTCACGAGCTCTTGTGTGTCGGGTCACGTGCAGCAGCGACTCCTGTAAGCTGCCTCTGGCGAAACGTAATACCGCGTTACCTTCTTACATGGATCCCTACTTGAGGTTTAATAAGCTTGCTTGCTTGAAAGTTGCCCTGCGCTACTCTGGTTTCAGGAATCGTGTATCACTTGATACATACAGGTGCTACTGTGTGTGCGTGTTTGGTTGCTGGCTCTCCCAACCCCCAGTCTCGCCTCCGAGAGCTGGCTCTTTGAAGCACACACCAGCTGACCGTGCCAAATCAGCAAATGTGTGTGTGGGGGTTGCGGAGTGGTCCGTATGCATGTGTGCCCACCACCCTCTGTATCGTAAGGCACCAGGCTCAGCTTTCCACAGATTGTGAAGGATCTGTGTGCATAAAGGGTTTGTTTATGCTCGGATATACATGAATATGCATGTCATTGATCCAGTGTGTAATTGTATCACAGTTTAGACCCTGGCGAACCCTTTTAATATGGTGCCTCTCGAACCCCACGGTTGGAATGATAGTCCATGAACTGGTGTTTATTTGATTTTCCCCTTTCATAAAGCTCTTAGGTTTCTTCTAGGTAAGAAGTTCACAAACCCCTGGTGGATCTACAGGTTGTTTTTAAGATTGCTCCTCTACCTTTGAAAAGATCATACCTTGGTAACACCCACATAAAGCTTACGGTAGCGCTCTCGCTTTTAGCTGATAGTATGTATACATGTTGAGGTTATGTAATTCTACAGCGCAATGAAATGCTTGGCGTCTTCTGTCGAAATTTAGGACGGATTATCAGCCTGCACCATAAATCAGTTTATATACTTTTGGCTGCATTGCAGATGGTAGCTTAACTTGTAACAGGCTTTCAGCTAAATCAGATATTCTCAAATGGAAAATATATCAAAAGGTCATGCTTGTTTTTGAAAGAGATGTGTGGTTTGGAGCATGAGATATATTTGTAATCTACCCAAGCAGTTTTTACCACTCAGCCATTGAATAGATCATTGAATGTGTCATGGAGGTGTATTTAGCCATTAAATGACAAAGCTACTGTATACAGTACCGGTAGAGATTGGGTGTTGGTGTTATATTGTTCTATTGAGTGAGCTCATCACGTATTGTTGAAGACAATGTGCTATTGCATCCATTCCCTAATAAATGTGTTATTTCTTCCAGGCACGCATCAAATTCCCCATTGACTACCCGTACTCTCCTCCGGCCTTCAGATTCCTCACCAAGATGTGGCATCCCAACATCTATGAGGTTATACTTCAACTCAATCAAACTACAGTGTTGGCTTTCATTAAAACATATGAATTAAATTCATTTTATGACACAAACATGTAATGCTATTATGAATGTTGCCTTTTTATTTAATGTAAATTAATGTAGTAATTTACTAAATTTGACCGTCATAATTGCTTTTAGACCCTTTTTCCCACTTAAAAATGGAATTGAATCTGTACACAAAGAAGAGTCTCGGCTAGTGGGCTATATTGACTCATTACATCACATCTGTACACATAAAGAAGAGTCTCGGCTAGTGGGCTATATTGACTCATTACATCACATCTGTACACATAAAGAAGAGTCTCTGCTTGTGGGCTATATTGAGTCATTACGTCACATCTGTACACATAAAGAAGAGTCTCTGCTTGTGGGCTATATTGAGTCATTACGTCACATCTGTACACAAAGAAGAGTCTCGGCTAGTAGGCTATATTGACTCATTACATCACATCTGTACACATAAAGAAGAGTCTCGCCTAGTGGGCTCTATTAAGTCATTACGTCACATCTGTACACAAAGAAGAGTCTCGGCTAGAAGAATATATTGAGTCATTACGTCACATCTGTACACATAAAGGAGTCTCGGCTAGAAGAATATATTGAGTCATTATGTCACATCTATACACATAAAGGAGTCTCGGCTAGAAGAATATATTGAGTCATTATGTCACATCTGTACACAAAGGAGTCTCGGCTAGAAGAATATATTGAGTCATTATGTCACATCTGTACACAAAGGAGTCTCGGCTAGAAGAATATATTGAGTCATTACGTCACATCTGTACACATAAAGGAGTCTCGGCTAGTAGGCTATATTGTGTCACTACGTCACATCTATACACATAAAGGAGTCTCGGCTAGAAGGCTATATTGAGTCATTACGTCACATCTGTACACAAAGAAGAGTCTCGGCTAGTGGGCTATATTGACTCATTACATCACATCTGTACACATAAAGAAGAGTCTCGCCTAGTGGGCTCTATTAAGTCATTACGTCACATCTGTACACAAAGAAGAGTCTCGGCTAGAAGAATATATTGAGTCATTATGTCACATCTGTACACATAAAGGAGTCTCGGCTAGTAGGCTATATTGTGTCACTACGTCACATCTATACACATAAAGGAGTCTCGGCTAGAAGGCTATATTGAGTCATTACGTCACATCTGTACACAAAGAAGAGTCTCGGCTAGTAGACTATATTGACTCATTACATCACATCTGTACACATAAAGAAGAGTCTCGCCTAGTGGGCTCTATTAAGTCATTACGTCACATCTGTACACAAAGAAGAGTCTCGGCTAGAAGAATATATTGAGTCATTATGTCACATCTGTACACATAAAGGAGTCTCGGCTAGTAGGCTATATTGTGTCACTACGTCACATCTGTACACATAAAGGAGTCTCGGCTAGAAGGCTATATTGAGTCATTGCGTCACATCTGTAAAATATTGCATCCTCAGATATTCATACAAATAAATAGTCTGCGGGCCATGAACTTTTTTTTTAACCTCAATTAAGAATTCAAAGGTGTTGACAGCCCCTTTAAAATTATTTCAGAATGGCGACGTATGTATTTCCATCCTGCACCCGCCAGTGGACGATCCCCAGAGTGGAGAACTGCCATCAGAGAGGTGGAACCCAACACAGAATGTGAGGTACAACACACTACTTAATCAAAAGCCTGTCTGAATGTTACAGCAGGATATTTGACAGTTTCCCTTGTGATTGTTTACACAATGCCTCTTCCTCTGTTCAGCTCAACAGTTTGAGATTAATAATTAAGCCAAATGGTAGTAATTGGTTTCATTAAATCAGCTGATATCTGCTTCCCTTTCAGGACGATCTTATTGAGCGTTATCTCACTGTTGAATGAGCCCAACACCTTCTCGCCAGCCAACGTTGACGCCTCGGTCATGTACCGCAAATGGAGGGACAGTAAGGGGAAAGACCGCGAATATGCAGAGATCATCAGGTTCGAAAAACCCTTTCACTCATTGCGGTCATGCTTGGACATATTTGCATAATATGCATGAGTTATTGTATTTTGAGGGTTACACTCAACTGCATGTTTTGGTCCTGGTTCACAGGAAGCAGGTTTTAGCCACCAAAGCCGAAGCAGAACGGGATGGGGTCAAAGTGCCCACAACACTGGCGGAATACTGCATCCGTACCCGCGCCCCACCTGCCGACGAGGGCACCACCTTATTCTACGATGACTACTACGATGATGAGGATTTAGACGACGATGATGGAGAGGAAGGTGAGGATTGTCGCTATGATGAGGATGACTCTGGGACGGAGGACTCTTGACGACCTGAGCTTTCCGAACTCTTCACTTCTGGTTTCCATTTGGTTTTAAATCAAGAAAAAGGAATAATTTTTTGTTTGAAGATCCTGAGGTCCCCAACGTCACAAAGGGCAAGAGGTTCTTGATCCCGATGAACTGTTTTTGTACTTCCGTTCGAACGGCAACTTACAGTTGCTGTCAACTCTAAACCCAGGCGCTTTGAGGGTTTGTTTTTTATTTCTTACATTTTGTTTTGTCTGGTTTTTTTGGGGGGGCAGGTTTGGCTCAACCAATCAGTGCGAAACAGCCCAGCTCATGTTTATTTGGTCCTTGATAAACAACTAACTTGCCTTTCAAAGGCACCTGATCTCAGGTTTTCCATTTCTGTGATTTAACAGTATTGGCGTCTTGAGTGGGCGGGGGAAAGTAGCTAATACACATTCTCAGGGCTACTTCTCTTTCTTACACCACAATGCATTATATTGTGCTTCTGTAGCCAAGGACTGAACAAGCTTCTTCGATAAATGCTCTCCAGAAGAGGATTTCTGCAAGGCGTTTAGTAAATTGATGCATCGCATACAGTTCACACCACTCTAAGCTTGGTTTCCTTTGGGACTTCAATACGTGTCATTTTACCCACATACAAACCTGTCTTTATGTGTGTTTTGTTTTCGATTTTAGGGGGTTGCAAGGTAGTTTGATTCTGCGCTATATTTAGCTACTCTTTGACATTTGAGGGTATTTTAGTTTTGTTCTTCTGTATATCCTTATTCATTTTAAAGCTTTGTGGTGACTTTATTTGAAACCTAAAATCCTCCTCAGGAAAACACTGGTGTGCTTGTGGCTCACCTTTTGACCCCAACAGACTCTCTGAACACGCTCAGCTGATTTATATGCACATAGGGGTATTTTAGGCCACTTTCCCTTCTTGTTTGTATTTTTTTTTTTTCTTTTTGGTATGCTTTATAAATCTATTTAAAGTCTGAATAAAGGTCTTTATTAGAATTGCTGTAATTCAATTATGTTGATGAATAAACAAATAATGAAATCCAATTATAGAATGAATAGTAAATTATCTTTCTACACTGCTATATATATATATATATATATATATATATATATATTAGGGCTGTGCAAAAATTAATTGCGATTAATCGCATCCAAAATAAAAGTCTGTTTTACATAATATATTTGTGTGTGCTGTATATAATTATTTTGTATATATAAATACCTATGCATGCATGTATATATTTAAGAATTATTTGCGCTTAAATTCTGTATATATATATATATATATATAAATACATATTCTATATTATATAAATAAAAATATTTTATATATGAATAACACATTTTCTTAAATCTATACATGCATGTGTGTGTATTTATATATACAAAATAATTATATACAGCACACACAAACACAGACTTTTATTTTGGATGCGATTAATCGCAATTAATTTTTGCACAGCCCTATATATATGGAAATAAATTAAAGCAACTGTAGATACTGTGCCAACTGGTAGTTTTTGCCACTAGAGGGCAGCAGTGGGCTTCTTATTGTTATGGAATTACACTTATCAACCTAGCCTAACTATAGCTGATAGGTTAATGTGATTATCTACCTGACATTTCTTCTTCAAAATTGAGCGTTTGGTTTAAATTTGCTACATTTCTAATTAAAGCAGTTCAAAATGAGTGACATTATATACTTCAATACCAGTGCCTGGAGTATTTGAGTGAGTCAACATGGATCATGACATTCTGATGATACAATTCCCTTATATATACTTTATAGTACAGTGGATTACAATTAAGGAATAATTTGTTATATAAAGGTATAAATCTTGATTGCAGGTGGTAGACCTTTCATGGAATGAGGAATGAATGGAGTTTCACACACATGCCAAGATGAAGGGCCTTTGTCAAGATATCACTGTAGTCTGGAGTTTTTCTTCACATCTATGACGCCAACAAACCTTGAAGGTCAGCTAAACTGAAAAGTCTTTGATTGGAGGTATGACCTCAGCATAAGGCATTGATTATCTGCGACTCTGATCTGTCCAGAGCCCTTGCTAAAATTCACAGAGCCGGGACAACATTTTTGTTGATCAATAGGTTTTGATTTTGTAATTCAGGGGCCATTTTTAAAAACAAATTTAATTGTAACATTAAAAAAAACTCAATGTTCTAGGAATAAAATGCATGTTTTTATATTGTATTTTGTGACCGCAATCTCTATTGGATTTAACGTCCTTATCTAGTAATCATAAATGACTTGGTCATTGGTCAAATGATGTGGAAATCCTGTAAAACCTTTTAGCTTGTCTTGGAGCGCAACAAAATGTCACATATAAGCAAGTTGTGCCACGTCTTAAAGGGACAGGACCCAAAAATGTAAATTCAGTCAGCAATTACTTTCTCCTGCTGAAGAAGATATTTTGAAGAATAACCAAACAGTTGACAGGCCCCATTGACTTCCATAGCATATAAGTCTTTGGTTACTGACTTTCTTCAAAATATCTTCTTTTGTGTTCAGCAGGAGAAAGATATTGCCGACAGAATTTACATTTTTGGGTAAACTGTCCCTTTAAGTTAACACAGAATGTGCTTATATGTGAAGTTTTGTAGAAACTTAGCAGAAGAAAGATATTCATACAGGTTTGGAAAAACTTGAAGGCGAGTAAATGACAGAATTTTCATTTTTGGGTGAACTATCCCTTTAATGTTTCATTAAAGGTTCAACTACTATACATGAAGCATCCGTAACCCATCATAGCCAGGTCTTGCCCTCCAGACAGGAGTGTTCTTCTCACACACTCTTTACTGTTGCTGATTGGTGGGTCAAGCAATTCAGACAAGAGGTTGATGGGGGAAAAACTTGAAGTCTCCCAGTAGGGTATGAGTGTGTCGCTGTCGCCAAGGAAACCATTGACGGGCAATGTAGTTTAACAATAAACCCTACTGTGAAATGAGTGAGTGGTGTTTATTCTCTTCCTTTCTGCCCAATGCATTTGTCAAAGAACAGAAATGAATCCATGTGAGCCATAGATTACTTGTTAGAACACTAAGAGCTCTTAGCCTTTTGGCTGTCCAACTGTGACCTTTTTATTCATTTTCAAGCCTGTTTTCTTGTTATACCTGATTTTTATTTCTGTACTCTAGTCATCCAACTAAACTCTTGAAATAGAGGCACAGTGTGACTTGGTAATGGCACTTGACATGAGTTCATACTGAATTTGGTGAACTATATGTGCTAAAATTAGCATTAACAACAAAAAAACATTGTAACATATTACTTATTTTGTTCCAAACCAGTGTGACTTCAAGGGTTAGTTCACCCAAAAATGAAAATTCTGTCATCATTTACTCACCCTCATGTTGTTCCAAACCTGCAAGACTTTCATTAAAGGCACACTATGTAAAAATTGTACCTTCATATATAATTTACCCCGACAAATCTCATGAGAATCACGACATGCTTCACAGCAACGACGTCACACACATCGACCACAACGTTAAGCCCAAAGACACTTTTAGACGTGATACTCGACCCGTAAATATGTTTTTTCTCTCATCAAAACTGAATATGTTCAACAGTGGTTACAGTCTATATGAAGCAGGGACACGTTTTTCTGCATTTTAATTTGTGATTTCACCGGAATGAATAGAGAGTCTCCACAACTGCGATAGATTGAACAGCGCGTCTGAGTGAAGACTGCGCGCACCGCCACCACAAGAGGCACTATATATCCATGACACTGATAGCAGCGGAGACGAGCGCTCAGCTTCAGTTCAAAAACACAGATCTCTTATTTAATGCAAAAAACGCTATGCAAGATGTGTACCTTAATATAACAGCTTCAATTGGGTATCAGGCTAGCAAAGACGCTCTGCGCGAGTGGTATTTACGACAGTAACATTAAAGGGGTCATGAACTGGCTTTTTAAATTTTATTATATTCTTGGCTGAGGTCAACTTATGACGTTCGCTTGGTTTTTGCATTCAAAAACATCAAAATGATTAAGTAATTTTGTACCCTAGTTTTGAACCTAGCTCAAAAACGCTTGGTTTTTATGGGCGTCTCGCACTGAAGACTTGGAAGTAAACGCCCACTGCTGTGAGTGGATAACAGTTTTGCATATTATAATGAGTTTCGACTCACCCGCCGATGCACTTGGGGGAAATTGTTTTGAAAACGTCCAAAGTTGTAAAATGGCAACCGGAATGATTCGCCCATACATGTTCGACCTTGTTTACAAAACAATGCTTAGCGAACTGATGGACAATGTTTTACCGCAGCTGGAACACCATTAAAAATAAAGTTTATCCATGCAGTCCTATTGGAATCCAGAGGAACAATATTTTGTATTGCTCGGTAGCTCGATCCGGTTTGTCATCACGAGGTAGGCATCTATGTTATTTAGCTATGCGTGTAATACGTGAATCGGTGGGCGGGGCTATAACGGCCGTGTTGAAGTAGGTGTTGATCTTCTTCTGCGGGGGTGGTGTTTTATCCTCTTTGTCGTCATAGTTCCCCACTTTGAAAAACGAGTCATTTGCTGAGCCTGGTGTCAATAAAAGCTTTTATTGGACTAACAAGGATGTTTTCAGTTCTGAAACTTACAGGATATTCTTATAATATGATGACCTCTTAGATGTCAAAAGCTCAAGGAAAATTTGATTTCTCAGTTCATCACCCCTTTAAATACAAGTAATCCACAGCAACTCTAGGGGTCGCTGTATGACAAAAGCGGAATTCCTGCATAGTGTGCCTTTAATCTTTGGAAAATCTTTTTGATGAAATGTGAGATTTCTGTCCCTCCATTGACAGCTAAGCAACTACCACAGGTTTGGAAGACATGAAGGTGAGTATTTAATGACAGAATTGTAATTTTTTGGTGGACTATCACTTTTAGATTATTTTGTGGAAGAGTGTAGGCCTACTGGTAATTTTTCTTTCATTGTAATTATAGTAAATAGTTTTTTTTTTTTTACTTCAAAAATCAGCATAAAAGTTTCATAAACATGTTCCATATGCCTTGTTAGCTATATTCTATGTCTTTTGAAGCTTTGTGAGAAAAACAGTCAGAATGTAGACTGTAAACCGCTGGGACAGAATCTCTTAAATGACCCTCTTCCTCGAATCAGGTACATTTTAGATATTGTCAGCCAATTAATTGAAAAGATTGTTAAAATCTAATCACAAGATGGACATTGTTACTTTTTTCAATAAGCTAAATGGGGTGGGCTGATATCAATATTTTTGTATATATATATATATAGCTATATATATATATCTTAGGCCTATGGCTTCAAATTTGAAATATAGCCTATAACACATTGTGTGAACTTTTGTTGTTGTTGTTCTTTAGCTTTTTTTTTTTTTATGCTTTTAGTAAAAGTTCATGTTCATAAGTCAGTTTAATCTATTCCTGGAGCCCCACAGCATCACCCCGGGGTTTCTTTATTTCCATTTGGGTCACTATTTGAAACCTGTTCTATTTCTGCTCCTGTAAAAATCTATTTGTTGCCATAGATATGGCAAGGTCTCCAGGGAAACCAATGATCGCGGCAGAAGATAGGCAAGTGATTTAAATTAAATTAAGTCAAGCGCTTTTGTGCACCGCTGACTTCACTTTTTCAGAACAGTCAATTTTAGCAATGACTGAGCAACTAACAAGCGATGATGAAGTACCATATACTTATTTTGTACATCCTCTTCTGTGAGAACCGATTTAATCAACTCCTGGAGGCTATGCTAGCCTACTTACTGTTGCTATTAGCCTACCAAGCTATTCAATTACGATAATCTCTAACTAATTAATGATTATTTGAACGATTCTGGTTAGGTATAGATAATGAGAACATTCAGAAAAGAACAAATAGAATATAGTTATAAATATTTTAATTCAAGACAAGATATTGTTCATAATGACTTTAAGGAAACCGACATTTTAAAATTATATAAAAACCCCCCCACAAATATTTTATTAACTGAAACTGTTCCGAATAAGAGTCGATTCTCCGTTTCTAGTAAACCTTGACTTTATTTTTAGATACTGCAACATCAACATCCTTTTAACAATATTTGAAACTATAATCTTTAAATCAAACAGGCACAGCACGGTGTGTGTTTTTTTTAAACCCAGCATTTATTTGGCCCTGATTGTTTTCAGTCCACGGCTTCGCTGAATCGATTCATTTCCAATCGGAGGACCATGTTTCCTCTGATTGGTTCGTTCAGGCGCGCGCGCGTCTGCAGTAGGACTATATAAGCGCAACAGGAGACCCGCAGATCTGCACCTCTCTCACCGCGGTCTGGGGAAGCACAGCAGCACACAGACTAATGAACACTCAAGTGCCTGTAAAGGTGAAAACCGTCTGAGGATTCGCAACGGAGAGGAAAATCATCAACAAATCCAGTAGGTAATTTAAGCAACAGCTAGGTTTAAAAGTTTACTTTTCTTGAACTTCATTGTAATTAAGAATTGTTATTATTTGATAGCCTATATTAGACGATTAATTAGAAACTAGTGATTTGTTGTCTTGTTTTCCAGTAATTTATAGTTATGCTTAAGTCAAAATACAAATTTATGACGCTTTGAGTGTCCTTTTAGTCCAAGTAGCTACATTTGCCACTGTTACAACTCTCACCACCTGGTTACTCATTTTGTAGGCTACTTTTGTAGAGGAAAAGCGGGATGTTGTGGATGTTACATATTTTAAATTAAACAAAAATAATCTGCTGATTGAGATTGTCATTTTGATTTTCAAACACCATTTTTAATGAGAAATTCTGCTGTAAGTGAGTAGCAGTTGTCAGAAGTGGAAGTCTGAATCAGACGAACCATCAGTATGTTCAGTGCAACCTGTTGCTATTCCTCTGCATTCAGTCTCAGTTTGGATAATTAATAAGAATAATTAAAATGATTAAGTCCTTGAGTGTTAACCTTAACAATTTATGTCCAAACGTTGGTGTTATTTGAATACTACCGATCCTGATATGAATGCTGCCTGAATCATAATCACACCGTGCTCGTTCGTTGGAGAACTGAACTGAGCTGGACGATGACATCACTGTTTTCCAAAAACTGCTTTATAGATGAAATTAACTAATTTAATCATTGATGATCTGAATCAACGGATCTGAACCAACATTAAACTGACAGCAAGCAAATGCATAATTTTCCTGTTATCACTCTAAAGCTTCTTTGAAAGCTTCTGTAGCCTATTGTATAAAGTGCTATGTAAATAAAGGTTTTGTTTTTTTATCTAGCTAAGTTAGTTGTTCTCAATTTCTTGTCCGAAGTACCCCAATGCACATTATTTTGGATGTCGCCCTTATCTGACGCACCCAGTAAAGTTCTCTTCCGAGCCTCTCATGAGCTGATGATATTAATCAGGTGTGTGTCATATGCACAAAATGTCTTATGATTGAGTAGGCCTACTTTAGGACCAGGACTGTAAACAATAAAGGGGAAAAAATGTAATTGCATGGTGACAGAAAGAAAAAAAAGTCAGGCCCTTTTTTTTTTCTTCGATTTTCTGTCTACGGTCATAGTTTGTCAAATATCTTTAGATTGGTTTGATCTTGATATTTCTCTTTTCCAGATCATTAAATGCCATGTCACACAAAGTCTACTGTAAATAAGCTTCATGTACTATCATGTTGTTTTATTCAAGTCAAGAAGTGAAGCAGGGGCTTGAACCTCCGCACCCACCTCGCAAACAAATAAAATATATTGCAACCCTCAAAGCCCCCCCTGAAAATTGCTGTATACGTCACCCTACAACTTAACATATGTGGGACGATTGTTTATCGATTGTTCATAAACAGTCAGATGTTACTATCTGTGCGTATCTAAGGCTCATTGCTGAACATTTTGTTACTTGTTCCAGGCGACAGCGCATCACCCAGTGGGTTAAACCCAGAGGGATCATGTGGGTTCTGGAGAAGATCCGGGACTCAGTTGAAACAAATGTGCTCCGGCAGGGAGAGGCAGGTGACAAGGGGAAGGGGCCTGCCTATAGCAATGTCCTCACGCCTGATAAGATTCCAGATTTCTTCATCCCTCCAAAGCTGGTAAGCTGCCCACCAGAGACCGAAGCTTCTGACGTCAAGTCCAAAGAAAGTCTGAAACCCTCAACGTCTGAGCAAACCATCAACAACAAGAAGATCAGTAGCCCTCGTAGCCCACGATTGGTCAGCAAGTTGGCAGGAGACACCAAGAACCTGCTTAGGGCGGCAAACCGCCACATCATTCAGATCGAGAGTGCGGATGACGTTGTAGCTGGTGACACAAACGCCGACCCTCAATCCCAGACCGCCATGTCACTTCCTTACATTCCAAAGACTCAGACTTCTTATGGCTTTGCCACATTGATGGAGAGTCCCCACACCCGGCGGAAAGAATCCCTGTTCCACTGTGACCACACCAGCCCAGTAACGTCACCCAACACTCAACGCAAGACCCAAAGCAAGAGCACCAACGAGGGGAATCACCTCAACCCGCCGGACTTCAACACCTCGCACATAAACCCCTACCGATACTTTAGCGGTGGCGAGAGTGACACTTGCTCTTCGGCAGAGTCCTCCCCATTTAGTTCACCTCTGCTCTCCCGTTCCGCCTCCCTACTCAAGATCTTCACACATGAGACACAGGCCAAGGTTGCAAAAGGCAAGCGGACATTTGCCAGGCATAGTTCCTTGTCCACAGACGAGTGCAGTTCGGCAGAGCCCAGCCCGAACGTTCCTAGACGGAGCCACTGTTCCTCCTTGCAAGGTGGTGGAGCTCTGGAGCATCTTCACCACAAGGAGCACACCATCAACATGCACAAAGGAGGCACCGTCCGACTTTGTGCAGATTACGACGCGGGTACGGCCCGCCTGCGAATCCGAATTCTGGCAGCCGAGGACCTGTATGATCCCATGTTTGATATTAAGAGCATCAACTGTTGCGTGTCGCTCTACCTCAATCCAGGCAAGTTGCAGAAGCAGAGGAGCACGATAATCAAGAACAGCCGCAATCCCATCTTCAACGAGGACTTCTTTTTTGATTCGGTGACTTCGGCTCAGGTTAAGAACCTAGCTTTGAAGATCAAGGTTGTGAATAAAGGCACTAGCCTGAAAAGAGACATGCTGTTAGGTGAACGGGAGGTCCCTTTGTGCAAGCTCTTGTCTGGATTTTAGGCCTTCAGAATGGGACACTGGGACACTACAAAAGGGTAAAGGGTCATCTGTAATATTTGCTTCTTTGTCTTTCATGTCGCCTAACACTATGTTAAATAAGAGGCAATCTAGAGGCAAGTTGTTATAGAAATCCAGACTCTCTATTCGTTTTGGTGAAATCGCAAAACAAAACGCCCACAAACGTGTCCCTGCTCTTGATATATCACTGATGAACATCTTTGGTTTTAATGAGAAAAAGGGCGGATTATGGCGCTTTTCCACTGCATGGTACGGTTCGGTTCGGCACGGCACGCTTTGGCGCTTTTCCACTGCATGGTACGGTACGGCTCGGCTCAGCTCAGTACGGCTCACTTGTGGCGCTTTTCACTGCATGTTACAGTACGGCTCGGCTCAGTACGGCTCACTTGTGGCGCTTTTCCACTGCATGGTACGGTACGGCTCGGCTCAGCTCAGTACGGCTCACTTGTGGCGCTTTTCACTGCATGTTACAGTACGGCTCGGCTCAGTACGCCTCACTTGTGGCGCTTTTCCACTGCATGGTACGGTACGGCTCACTTCGGCTCACTTTAAATGGTACCTGGCCTGTTTAGGTTCCAAGCGTACCGTACCGGTACTAAATGTGACGTGAACACACTGCAGATCACTGATTGGTCAGACAGAATCGTCACTACCAGCGTCATTGTATTTGCGACCAATAGACATCGAACCGAGAAACCGAACCCACTAGATTTAAATAGCCAGTTACAGCCACTGCTGTTATCGAACAATCTATAATCCCACCCACTTTAAAGCGGTACTAACTGCAGTGGAAAAGCAACCGAGCTAAAGCGAACCGAGCTGTGCCGTGTCGAGCCGAGTCGTACCACGCAGTGGAAAAGCGAAGCGAGCCGAACCGTACCGAGCCGTACCAGCAGTGGAAAAGCGCTATTAGAAGCCAGAACTTGACACGCCAGACCATTCTACCACTAGACTGTTAATGCATGAATATCACCTGCAGACTATGTAAAGATTCTATACATGACATATATTCACTCTAAAGACAAAATATAGGTGTAGTATGAAGCGACCACAATAAACATTTCATTAAATTAAACTTAATGTTATTTTTTGTGCATTTGTTAATGTACATTTCTGATATATAGCCTTGTATTAGCAACTAACCACCCCCCCCCACCCCCCAAAAAAACGCCTGTCCCTCCGACTTTTTAAAACCAAGTTACACCAATGATAGATCAAGGTATTGCAACGCTATTAGCATAGCTTTGAATGTTTGAATGTTGCCTGTAAATATAAAAGAGTCTTTGACAAGAAACTATGACAAAGTCTTTTTGTATGTTGCCTTCCGTATTTCGGTTGTTCTAGTCATTTAGTCTAATTAAAACCAAGCGTTTACCTTTTTGATTGTAAAGACTTTTTTCAGCCGCGCAGTCCTTTGAAGCTACACAATGGCCCTCTGTGCTAATGTTAGCTTTGATCCTTGATGCATCTGTTGTTTAATTTGGAGGATAAATAACCAGACTGAACAATCTTGCGTCACACTGCATGTGTTTGCGTAAACTTGTAAATGTGATGACGTATTCTTGCAACAGTGTGCAGAATGTCATTTGGTGAAACCCAGAAGCCTTACTAAAAGAGCGATTTTTGCATGTTTAGATTTGCTCAAATTGGATCATTGTTTGACTGAGTGTCATTATCTGTGATACAAATGAAGTGTGTTCTGGCTTGGACTCTTTGTCAAAAGCCTTTTATAAATCATGGTCCATATGAAACACTTTCTTCGAAAGTCTTTCCATGCACACTACTTACCCAGAGGAAAGTATAAAGATTGAAATGCCAATCTATGCCACATTCCAACAGCCACAATTTTTAGGTGAAATTCGAATGGAAAGGAAATGGGGGGTATATTTGCTGCATGTTTCGTTATGCAAATGAGTTCTGTTTGGTGCTTTTTTCAACAAACAGAAACTGTATGAATAGAATAAAATATGACACGGATGGATGGATGGATGGATGGATGGATGGATCCTTTTGGCTTGAGATATTATTTTTTCCAGTAAAATCTGGCATTATTGGGAAAAAAAAATATGTTATTGAATGGAATATTTAGCCTTCTTTGATGTTCCATAATACATTATACAAATTTAATTAGCAATTATTCCTTTCCTGGCTCCGTTTTTATAGATGAAGAGCAGAAAAGGCATCTTTGAGGTAATGAGCTGGCTATTGCTCATTAAAACGTTTATTTTTTAAAAAAAACATCACAAATGGCCCCATTGATAACTAATTGCTGGTTGGTTACACAAGCTAAGCAGGGAAGGGACAAGAATGTTTCTATATTTATGATCTGTGGATTGTGCAGTAATTATTGGAGTGCATAAAGCATATAAAGCTTTTCATTTATATTCAGGTGTTTCATCAAGTCTTTAATATCCTAAACCACTCGAATGCTGTAGTCTTCCTGTTTTAACAGGTGTATGAAAAAAGTGCCAATCCTATGTACTTGATATGGAAGTGAACTGTTCACTTGGTGTTCAGTGTGGATCACGTCAACTGGTGTTTGTAACTTGTGTGCATGGATAATATTTTCACTGTGGTAATCAATCAATGATATTTTTGTGAGTGAGTGTTTGATGGAAATTTCAGTGTACTTTTTCTGCATGGATGTTCAACTGGTGTATTTGAATTTTAGATGGACTAAAATTTTCAAGTCATGAAAGAAATAATAAAAACTAATGGGACATTTGTGGCCATTTTGAATTTTATTTCATTTTGTTTGATCAATGTCCTTGTGGTAATAAACTCTCAAATATGGTGTCCGTAAATGTCAAAATATTTTAGAGGACATCTAAGAGGCAACAAAGAGGTAAAAACTATTCTGATAGTTGTAAATATAAATAAAACTTAAGATTTTGTCAAATCTTTTATGCGACAAGAAACACTCGGTTACACAAGACAAAATGTGTTGTAATTTTTTTTTGTTCATTTTCATTATTTTCAACACTCATGGAACTTCTATTTGCCATTGTGAGTAGATACGTGTATCTGAGACTTTTTCTCTGTCCCCTTAGGAGAATGTGAACTCTGTGCTATGTGAAGGCAAAGTTTAATGCAGTACAAGTCAATGGTTACCCAGGGAAACCTTTCCAGAAGTTTCTGAGGCTCCTAGAAAAGTTTCTGAGCAAACCGAAAGGTTCAAATGGGGCTGAAAATACCAGACATCTCTTTCCGGTGAACAGATAACAGCAGCGGGTCATCTGTCTTCGCTGTCCGCCTGGCCTAAACCTCATTAGGCCGGAGGAAAAAAAGAGGGCGAGAGTAGAGCGGAAAGAAAGACTGAGAGGTAACAGAGCATTCCTGTTTTTCCAAATGAGCCATTCATAGTTTCACCCGTCTTTCTCTGAGCCTGTCTATGACACGGCCATACATAATATTATCCATTTCTGCCTCTTTTCTTCACTAGACTTTCTTCAACTTTGCTGTTTAGATTCAGATTTTTCCACTAAGTAATCCCTCAAAATTCACAGAAACCGATAGCATCTTTAAATAATATTACATACATAGAAATAACACCACATAACAAGGAGAAACTGTCGCCAAAACTTAGCAAGCACTACTAATTCAGAGGTATGATATCACTTTGTAGGCCAAAACGTGGAAAAGAGTTCGAATTTTAGCAGCTCCGGTTCCATTGTCCCAAAGTCAATGGGTTTTTTCAGTGGGTTTTTGGTTAAATGTCTGAAATAAGGTCTGTGGTGAATATAAGCTCAAAACACTTTCACGGTTTATTGTACGATTTTAAATACATGCATCAGTATTACTCGACTCCCGATATTTTTTACTATACTATATAGTGGGAAAGTATTTGATTATGGACTTGTTTCTCTATTTTTTTTTTTTTTTGTAAAAAAAAATCTAGTGAAATATTTGTACTTTTCAGAATTAGCTGTAAAAAAAAATACTTTTAAGATTTGTTATCACAAAATTTTTCTTTTGTCAAATCAGCTTAAATAATTTATTTAATTCAGATAACTTATTATTTTGAGTTTCTGATGATTAAATCAATCTCCTTCATTGTATTAACTCACTTTTTCCAGTTCAATCAACTTAAAATTTAAGTCAACCAGGTTACTTACTTTTTCAAGTTAAACCAACGATATTTTTTTACAATGTACAGGTAATATTATAAAACCATTTCTACCCAAATCAATATTCCAATCATTTATTTATTTGGTAAGTATAGTAATCGACCGAATAATGTTCAATCATCATCACTCAATAAAATCATTCCCATTTGGTTATTTTTTGGAAACCAAATAATAACGTTCTTGGAGCAAAAAACTGTTAGCTGGGAATGTATTGTGTGAAATAATGAATAATTTCTGTAAAATTCTTCATTTAGAAACCTGACTGAAGTGTACATTCATTTGTCTAGAGTGTTAATCTTGATAAGACGTCTCAGAAGACACGGTTTCATTTGTCACCAAATGGCACATTATTCAGGTGCAGACAACAACTTCTTCCTCACGATTAAAAGCCCTTCATTTCTTATCAACATGGTGATTTGTTCAAGACGTGTTTGTGACATTTGTGTAGGATTACAGCCTTTCTCTAAATCAGACATGATGATGTTCTTTGAAAATGCCCTCTCACACAGTTCAGAAATTGATTTTTTTTTATATTATATTGAAGTTGGGGGCAATATATGTTGTAGCATGAACTCTTTGACATCTGCTGAAATTAGTTTTTCACATGGCTCATAACAGAATGATAAGTGATCTCTCCTGTTGGAAAACTTGCTAGTGGGCATGATTTTAGCTTTTGGAAAGCATCCACAAGAAATCTGGAATTGTATATCAGATCATCAAACCTGTGCCATATGTTTTTTTCTTCTGTTATCATCAGAGGCAGATGTTCCTGGGGTTTCAATGGGAATGCACGTCACTCTCGATTCTCAAACCAGTTGGTGCCTGTAGGTGCAATAACCTGAACTGAACTGTGATCCCTGCAAGCTTCATTAATCACGCTGGATGAAAAGACAACGTAAGAAGGTACAGGTCATCTTAAAAGGGAAAGATTGTCAAGAAAGACAATTGGACATATCAGAAATGATTTGTAAAGTGATCCATGGTAAATATTGTGCTTTGGATTTAATTATTTATTTAATATAAAACGTTTTTGCAATTATACAATAAAAAGGCAATATTAAATAATCGAGTAAAAGATTGAGTACTGTATTTAGTTCCTTAACCCTCTGGTGTTTTTGACTGAAAAAGACATTGTACGTTTTGTAAACATTTTTATTTCATTGGATTGATACGGAACTTGGTAAAGGTTTTGGTTCTTGCTATGTGAACAACACACACACAGATCATGGAAATGGTCATGGAAATAGTCACACTTATTGTTCGTGGTCTAGAAATTGCATTGGAAACGAAACGGAAGAAAATTTCATCTAGTGGAAAGGTTTGGTACTGCGCCCAAACAAAATCTTGCTGAAAGCTTATTTTTTCGCGATATCAACCTCAAATTTGGAACAAAACTTGTTTAGATTTAAACCTTTGATTTTCTCACAGTTTTAGAAAAACACATCTCACATAAAAATATATATTAATTTTATGCATTTTTCATAATAATAAACATTAATAAAATATATTTTTTTGTTTCACTATTTTTTTTTTCACTTGTAACATGTAATACAGTTTTTCTAAAATGTCAAAACACTAAACCCTTTTCTGTGGGGTTAGTTTAACTATTTTGTCAAATAAACACTCTTTCTGTAAAACCAAGATCAAGGAGCAAATTTTATGCACTGTTTGCTGGCCTTAGGCTGGCCACAATAAAAGGCCACTCTAAAATTCGCCCGGACCCTCTCCCCATAGAGTAAAACTGCACATTTTAGGCCCTGCTTACACAAGACCCGCAGGTGAATCGGACATGACTTTCGTTTACACTGCGACAGCATTTTTGGAGCTTAAAAACGCAAAAAAGTGAAACCACCCTCCTGAGAACAAATCTTAAAAACGCTCCACCGTCGCGTTCCCGTCTAAAGGGTAAAAACGCGAAAGTCTGCTAGACAGTGAAGGTTGTACGCAGGCGCGCGGACTTGGTGTTGTCGTGTGGCAGTGTTTCACATCGCCACCTAGCCGCCTGGAGTGCACACTACATCGAATTTCACACACTTTTGCGTCACCATATGCACTTGGATTTCCCACCCATAACGCTCGTCTAAACGCAGAATAAAAAGTGATAACGAAACGCCACTTTTGCGTTTTCTTTTCAGATCGTTTCCGCCTTTTATTGTGGCCAGCCTAAGGCACACCTGTGCAATAATCATGCTGTCTAATCAGCATCTTGAAATGCCATAACACTAAACCGGTGAGGTGGATGTATTGTCTCGGCAAAGGAGAAGTGCTCACTAACATAGATTTAGACAGATTTGAGAACAATATTTGAAAGAAATAGTCCTTAAAATGGGGGCAAAAACAAAAGTGTTGCGTTTATCATTTTTTTCAGTGCATTTTCGACAGGTTCCTATAGCAAAGGTGTGGCACAGACAATGACTTTTTAGATACTTTATAATTAATTGATATCCATCAAAGAAAAACTACACAAGCTGTTCTGTTGCAGATCTTCCTGCATGATTTGTCAGAGTCTCTTGGACGACCGTCTCTCCCCGTTTCATTCCAGCACATGCATAAAAGACAGACAGCAGCCCCTTCACTTGCTCCCCGACTCCGTTGTTGCCATAGCAATCCCCCAGCCAATAACAACCCTTACCTTTTGCTCCCTGAAACCAAAGGGAAGCACATGAATATGTGGTCTCACAGCTGGGTCTCTTTTCTCCATAGTGGGCTTCTGAATGTGAGTGATAATTCCCTGCGCAAAACACGTTGCCATGCTGCAAGTGTGTTGCCAGGGTGTTGCTTTGTGGTTACCAGGGTGTTCTGAGTGGTTTCTAGTTGGGTGTCCACCAAATTTGCAGAAAAAAAACAAAACACTTTCAAACCATTCAGGTTTATAAATGTCGATCCATGAGACTGAGTTGAACCTGAGGCGAAATCTGTGTAGGGAAAATTTTCAGCATCACACTAAATTCATGAACACATGGATTCCTATTGAAATCACTCACAGATTTTCAACCTGCTTTGTATTGTTAAACTGTCACATTATATGTAAATGAACAATGTTGACTTACTTGACAGAGAAATTAACATTTATCTGTCAGTAAAAGTCAGCTGGATGATGATAAATGTGAAAATTTTTCCAAAAAGCACCCACTCAAAATGCCCTAGCAAACACACATTGTGGCAGTGAGTTAAAACACATTTAAACTTTTATATTTTTATGTGCGCAAATAGTGTTTTTATGCATGACGATAGTTAGTAGAGAGGTTGAGAAGTCAGAGAGTTTTGTCATGAATTATGTACTTATGTACAGCCCCTACACTTACAACCGAGATGTAAAAAAAAAGAAAGTAAAAGGAACACAATGTCTGTCGTGAGACTCCCAGAGAAATCACTCCGAGCTGTACAGCCTGTGCGGGGAAAAACAAACCCATCATTCTGATAGGCAATTCCTGGAGTGGTCTTTCCATGAAAGACTCCTCTCTCTTTAATGAAGATTGTGCCATATGTGCAGCCATAGAAAATGATGCTGAGTAACAGAAACGAGTAAACATATTTATTTATTTATTTGGTTGTTATAGTGTTTAGACAAGACTAATTCTCATGTGTCAGTACGACTGGGAATATGCACATTTTAATCAATAAATAAATAAGACAATGATTTTCTTCTAGCAAATCATAATTTTGGTTAAAAAAATAAAATATCCCAAGGTCACATTTACATTTAGCTGACGCTTTTATCCAAAGCGACTTACAATTGCTATATATGTCAGAGGTCGCACGATCAACTAGGGGTTAAGTGTCTTGCAGGGACACATTGGTGTCTCACAGTGGATTCGAACTTGGGTCTCTCACACCAAAGGCATGTGTCTTATCCACTGCGCCATCACCACCCCAATCCCATGGTTGGGATTTCTTTTCTTTTTATAACCAAAATTATCATTTGCTAGAATATAATCATTGTCTTATTTATTTATTGACAAAAAAATTGCTTATTCCTATGCATTATCTAGAAGAAATTTATTTATTTATTTATATTTACCAAGCAGGTAATAGCCTACAAATTAAATTGATAATATTTTTATTTGCAAAAAAAAAGTCACTAATTATTAACACACACGATTTTTTGTGAATCTTGACTTTTAGGCCACAAATTTGAATTCTTTATATTTTAAGGTCTCCAAATAAGCACCGTAATTCACACAGTTTTCTTTTTGTGTGTATTTGAGATACCAGTGGCAGAACAATACTAATAAAGAGTTTAAGCTTCTTAATGTCACTTTCTGTAAAATTTGACATTTAATGGCAAACGGCAAAATAAAAGCTTCATGCCAGTATTTTTAGTATTATTTATATAGCCTACTACTACAGTGAATAAGCAGCTTTTATTTCATGTGCTCATTCTAGCTTTTTTTGTTAATATTTTTTTAAATATTACAATTTAGGTTGCATTTATTTCAGTTTTAGTTTTTTTTTTCAGCAAGTAGGCTAAGTTGTGTGCTTCTAAACTTATTAATGCCTAGGAATACTTTGCACAAAAATATTGAATATGAATATTCTGCCATCATTTACTCACCCTCATGTCATTGCAAACAAAAATAATAATAATAATATTTTAGCCTAAATAATGATATTACTACTTTTAAACAACATTGAATCCCACTGACTTTCATTATATCGACAATGTTTTCAAAATTAATCTGTTTTCCACAGAAGAAGGACAGTCATTCAGGTTTGGAAAAACATGAGGGTGAGTAAAAGAGTAGAGTAGGACTACATTTTGGGGTGAAGGTGAACTATGACTTTAAAGAGTTGCTTGGACTTTTCACTTGCTTTTACAGGGTGTAATGCACTTGCGTATCCGAATCAGGTTTGACTGAAATATTAGCTACGCTTCACGAGGGCATTCCAGTTCTGACACATCATAACGTCAATGCAATCAAAATCCAGCCCAATATTGTATTCAAACCCTCCACTGTTTCCACGTGAATGCGCTCAAATTGCAATCAACTCATTCTCATTTTCCGGCAAGAAATGGGGCGAGGTGAGCTCGCAGTCATTGTTTGCGGTCGGGATTAATCAGCATCGATAAAATGTGTGGATTAATGGGATACCCAGCCGTTGCCGTGGAGACGCAGTCGACGCAGACACCTGTGAATTAATAACCGCCAGCCTGTGAGCAACAACAGCCGAAGCTTTAATTAGAGTATGGGGAGGGAGACATGACAAACGGTGAAACGGATTTTGGCATCCCTTTTAACGCACTGCTTCCATAAATTCAAAGAGAATTAACTCACAATTGAACAGGTGTCCATAAAGTGCCAAGGCTATATCCTCTCAATCTTTTCATGTTATTCAAGACGCGCGCATATCAACACCTCTGTTAATTCCAGATATCTGTTCTCTGCGTGCTTATTAAGGACGAATTAAAGGCCAAGATAGGCCTACCTCTGATTTCAGGTAGGTATAGTTTATTATTTCGCTATTTTGTGAAGTTGATGGCTGTGTTCCAAACCTAATGAGCTGCCGAAGGAAAGCGCTTTGAGGATTGTCAGATTTTGATATTTTTAAAGGGATATTTAGCCCCAAAATGAAAGTTCTGTCATCATTTACTCACCCTCAAGTTGTTTCAAACCTGTTTGAGTTTACTTATTCACAAGACAAACAGCATGAAACACTTCAGGTCTTCTAATAATGACAGGATTTTACACTAAAAAACTATTTTTGCTGCTTGTTCAAAATGCTTATTTAAAATGAACTTAAGCTATACATTTTGCCCAAACTTAGTTAATTTGATTGTGTTCAATCTTCTTAAATGTAACATTTAAGTTTACTTAATCTGTTTCTGTTGGATTAACTGAAACTGGGCGGTGCTTGTTAGTTCCCAGCATGCTTTGCATATGGTTGAATTAAGAGAGAATGTATGTTAAAATGATGTGTTAATGTGTTTTTAAGAAAATTAGAAAAGGGGAAGAATTGGTAGTGCGTAATTAAGTTTAATGTTCAATTACATTGCAATTATTGAATCTTTTAAATTACTGTGGGTTACCATATAGTGGAGAAGAGTGGAGCATTTGGTTAAGATGAAGACTGATTCAGACTGCACAATTTTTATTAGTGTGATTCTAAAATAAATTGTATTGCGTTGGATACCTGAATCATATCAGAGGTCAGGGAGCTTTTTTGAATCAGTCCACAATGCATCTGGGGTTCTGAGGTTTTGTTGAAAAGAAGCCAGTGAATGGGACTTATTTGTGGCGTGACAGGCTGCTTTGACGTCATGTGCGATATACATGGAAACCTCCACTGCACTTGCCAGGAAGAGCGACAGGTGTTACTCCAACCGCTTATCAAGAGTGAGCTGTTCTTTACGGAGGACAGATGAGTTGGAAAAATGCATTTTTTTCTCTTTATATCTCATTCGTGAAATCTTGAGGAGCCTTTTTCTGCACTATCATTTGATTTGACTGGCCTGGTGGACAATCCAGCTTTAACTTTAAAGAAAAGGATAAATATAGTAGTTTTACCCTTTAAGAATGAATAATCGTAATTCTATATGAAACATAATTTCAGTCAGAGTCAGCACATATCCATCCATCCATCCATCCATCCAAATACATTACTCAATAAATCATAAAATCTTTAAATCACTACAAATTATCACAAAACAAATTAAAAAATCTCCATTCTATTTAATTTTAGTATTACTTGCCGTTCATTTTATGGAGGGCCAAATTACTCAAAATGAAATCATTTATATTAAATCTAAATATTTAAATTGATAAACTAATAAATTACCTTACATTTTAAATGTGTAATTTTAAATTACATTAAAATACAATTAAAATAATTATTAAGAATGAATAATCATAATTCTATATGAAACATAATTTTAGTCAGAGTCAGCACATATCTATCCATCCATCCATCCATCCATCCAAATACATTACTCAATAAATCATAAAATCTTTAAATCACTGCAAATTATTACAAAACAAATTAATAAATCTCCTTTCTATTTAATTTTAGTATTACTTGCCGTTCATTTTATGGAGGGCCAAATTACTCAAAATGAAATCATTTATATTGAATCTAAATATTTAAATTGATAAACTAATATATTACCTTACATTTTAAATTTGTAATTTTAAATTACATTAAAATACAATTAAATTAATTATTAAATATATACGCTGTTGTTCGGCCTAAAATAAACTTGAATGAAACATAAATACATAAATGAATGAAATATAACATACTATAGCAATGAAAAGTTTACTCTTAATGGTAAAAAAAAATAGTAAAAATGTTTACCAAAATTACCAATTAATTAAAAATATGTTTACTACATTGAATAGACAATGTATTCAATAGACAGTTTAACAGGCCATATTATTCCCTTTTACAAAGTCTTGATTTTGTTTTTGGGGTTTACTTGAATAGCAACATGACAGACATCATGACTTTTGCGTAGACAGTGGCGTGTCTACTCCGTTAAACGTCAGAGTGATTCCGCGTGTATGTACACGCCGTTAAATGTCCCACCGAAACGAAGCAAAATGTATCTGGGGAGCGATAATTTTTTCCTAGGATGGTAGGGGAAGACTCATAAATGCTATTAACCCCAGTGACGGATAGGGGGTTAGGTCATATATTTATAAAGTAATGTTACGTTAAGTCAACGGCGTTCATAAACATGCGTGTTGATAGCACGCAAAAAATGGAAATACGAATTGGCGTGTCATACATATGCCATTCGATGAGATCAGTCTGTGAATAGCTTTTAATGCTTGTTTTTATGCTCAATTTTTTTTTCATTTTTTCAGCACCTCTTTTCCCAGTCTGTCAGTAACACTCTGTTTAGTTCCTGTCTTGAAGCCCCTCTTTATGAAATGTGCTCTGATTGGTCAGCAGCACCAGTGTTGTGATTGGTCAACATCTTTAAATGTGTTTCGAAAAAGCCACACCGCTTTTTTGCGAAGGCATTGCTGGAATTATTTAAATTAGGGATATTGTGACGTGTTTGTTCCTGGTAGAAAACTCAAAAGTGGACTTTGTATCTTTGCAGACCCATTTCATGCTCAAACAGCAACATTAAAGGAAGTTAATTTTTTTTTTTTAGGTCATTATAGGATAATAGGTCCTCTAATGATTCTGACTGCTGGAGACAGTCATTTCAAGGTTCATTTTATGTCAGATAAACAAAAAACATGGGAACATTTGTGTTTCTAATGTTTTCCACACCGTGGAAAGTGTCTTCATATTCATTGCACAACGTTGTAAAGCTCACCAGAAGGAGGCAACAGAATGAATCAGCATGATGCTGAGATTATTACTGCCATGATCATCAGCAACATGAACTTCTGACGTTTCTTCTTATATGGAAAACACCAAAACTGCTCGTAGCACACAGCTGTGCACAGTGAGCACCAAGGGTGAAACACAGCCTCCTCTGGAGAGCAAAACTATTCCAGTCGTGTTCCAAAAAAAAATTGGTTTCATTGGAGTCTCTGCAGCTGTTACATTCAATAGCATGGAAACAATAACATACGCTGTACAGCGTCAGCGATGACCTAACCACCAACATCATGTCCATATACCCATTCTATAATAATAACCTGAATCTAAAGATAGAAAGAAAACAAGCTGCGCTCAACAAGTTCATGAGCTATTGGCAAAAACAACTAATCATGATGTGCAAATGCAAATGGGGCTGAGGGTTTGATGTCAGCTGCTAAAACTAGTAGTCATTTAGCAATGAGAGAGGGGAGGAAAAAACAAATTTAATTAATCCAAAATTGCTGCTGTATCTGAATAAAAATAGACCATTTAAATGAAAAGGTGTTTGTGAGGGGAAATGTTCATTATGTTTGCTTCCCCGTGTCATTATTCTGCTGTTGTACAGAGGCTAATTTCTGCTCTGCCTATCTGTGATATGAGAATGAGTGTGTGTGTGTGTGTGTGCGGTTCTGAAGAGTGTGGTCGTTCTCGATGCCGAGAGAGTGATTAACACAACAAAGATGGTGTTAGCGGGAGATGCTCTCGGTGAGCCGTCATAACAGTTCCTCAGACTCATGGTAACTTGGATAACTTCCATTCGCCTGATCCGAATATGGCAATTTTGGAAAGGTCAACATAGTTTGTGCCGTTTTGGTCATCCATGGCATGGTATGTGGGTGTTTAACTACATTTATGTCCGAGAGGGTTGAAACTATCATTTATTTTTTATTTAAGCTATAAATGTAACTTTAAAACTGTATTTACTTTGTTTTTCCCTTGTCCTTGCAATTGTAAATATAAAAAACATCTATCCTTCAAATACGTTACCAAAACGTAAAGTAATTACGAATTGTCATGAAAGTGTGTTAGTATTTGGTCAATTATTAATTTTGTCAAAGTGTTCAAGTATTATTTAATTGTGTGTATTTGTTAATGAAAATAGCATAGTTAAAGCTACAATACGTATTTTTTTCTCTGCTATGGGTCTAGTCGCTAACCTCTTACAATAGCAAAGGCGTAGAATTATGACGCAGTGAATAAGCGGAATCATGGAACTTGTCGTCACGCCGATGGATCCAATAATGTTTGTGGGAAGTAATGTGAGTGAATACATTCATGGGTTTTTAACATGACTGTGGTATGAAGCGTTGTGGTTATACTAAAGAAACCAGGGTTCTCAAGTCTCACGCATTGGCCGTGAGACACACGCATTTCGACCGGTTCACACGCGCACACGCCACACTGTGTATTTCTCACGCTGAAAAGGCAATGCCAACCAAGTTGTCCTGGCTGAAAGCTTTCTAACGTTGTATACGAGGCGCAGGCAAACAAAGTGAAGTTTCCTGCCGCCAGCGCGTATCTCCGCCAGATTGCGTTCGTTAGGCAACATATGCGCGCTGCGTGCACCACTGATCTATACATGACATGTCATTCAGTAGCGCGAACACACGGAAATGGACGGAACATCCTCGGCCACCGTACGTTCGTTACTAGGTAACCAACAACATCGCGCGAACACATGTGTCGTGATGGAGAAGAAGGTAAGTTGGAAGAAGCTCGTCTAACATTTTTGGGCTAGAACATTTAATATGTAGCCCATCGTACATTATTATTGATGCTGTCAAAAACTCTACAACTACTTTGCAACCAGGCTCAGTTTGGCTATCTTACGTTATCTGAAACTAAGAGAAATATAGTGGGTAGGCTATGGAAAGGAATGAAGATTTACTGATTTTATTTTAAATTATATTATACTGTAATATTAATAGTCTTTCTAGTTACATTAAGGATGTATTACAGCAGATTGCTCTGGGTAATATTTAATAATTGTCATAATGTTGCATTTGTATTTTTCAAAGATGTCAGGAAAAAAGCAGAAAGATATTTTGTCATTTTGGGCACCAAAGGGTAAGCCCCCTAAAAAGGTTGCCAGATTAGAGGAGGACACAGTGGAAGAGGTGGTGCACTCTAATCTGTCCATTTGTTCTCAATGTCCCACCACACAATAAATCATTCGTCTAGATAGAAGACGCATTCAAAAATCAAAATGCAATTTTTAAAGATTTGTTTGAAACTGTTTGGAGCAATTTGTTATATTTTTGGTTAGCTATATTTGTAATACTGCATTAAAGAGTATTTGATGTGATGAATTGCTCTGTCATTTATCAGATTTACTAATTGTTATAATTTTAATTTGTTCCGGTTAATTATGAACAATGGGTAAAATTTGGGGCGGAGATGGGTGGGGCGGGGCTTCATTATGGCTCCTCCCCTAACCGCATGTGATCTCACTCCAAGCTTTTGCTCAAACTTGAGAACCCTGAAGAAACGTTAGTCACAAAAACAGACAGAACAGACACCCCTCATTGTGTTTATGCTTCTTTTTAAAATTATATTAAATGAACATAACTATATATAAAATGACATCTAAACGTATGTACGTTTCGTTTCAAAGACGGGAGGACAGTAAAAGACTCTGCCATAATCCCATTTTAAATCTCCCCAACTGGAAACTGAAGAGCATCCTTGCGTCAAATGCGGAACTTATGCGTGCATATACCCCATATTCCTTAAAAAAAATCCCTAATGACATTCTCCAGGAAATGACATCATTTTAGAGGGAAAACAACAAAACAAACACAATGAGCATTATTAGCAATGGATTTCATTAATTCTGTGGTGTGTTTTAAGCAAACTCTGAGTAATCCATGGATAACTTTAGCTCTTTGAATCAATTGTAAATTATACAAATAAGTATATATTCTGCTGCCAGGCCAGTAGTTGGCGATGTCACTTTGTAAAGAAACATTGTGCGCCTATAGATCGAAGATGTAATATGCATGTGCATGATGTCACTGTTTTCATATATTCACGGTCGATTACGGTA
The DNA here is from genome assembly GCF_988280905.1 of Pimephales promelas. Lineage (NCBI taxonomy): Eukaryota > Metazoa > Chordata > Actinopteri > Cypriniformes > Leuciscidae > Pimephales > Pimephales promelas. Next base: position 13,934,538 of record NC_142770.1, on the reverse strand, counting down.
TAATAAAAAAAAACTTGCACTTTGAAACTCGTTTCCAAAAGTTTAAGTTTTACCAGCCCCCAAAACACCACTGTTGTGGTGTAAACGGCCCCTAAGAGAGTCAACTTGGTCCCTTGAGCAAGTTTGCCCATGAGAATCAGCGAAAAGAGTTTCCCCACTAAACAGAGCTGAAATGTTGTAAGCCACAGGTGTATTTTTCATCTCACTAAGAAGAGCTTCAACTCAGAACGCCCATGGGAGAAGAACGTGTCGGCATCTAGCTCTCTGTTGAGAACCTCTCATCAACCTCTGATTTCCTTTCTGTTTCTTTTCTCTCTAAATCCCAGAAATCCAACTGTTTGTTCAATCGATTTCCCACTGTCACTCCCAGATGATTCTGCAGGCTGAAAATATGAGAGCAGGCAACAGGCCCGGATCAGTCTGAAGTGCAGCCTGAGGCCGTCACCTATGAGGTCAGTCAGTGTTCCTGTTTTCTCCTGCATATCTTGAGACGTTTTTGAAAAAAGTCTCTTGTTCTGACCAAAGCTCCATTTATTTGAAAAAGAACACAGTAATGTTGTGAAATATTATTACATTTTAAATCTGAATACATTTTAGAATGTAATTTATTCCTGAATTTTCAGCATCATTACATCAGTCTATAGTGTCACATGATATGATTCTTCAGAAATCAGTCTAATGTGCTGATTTGATGATTATTATCCATGAGAAAAACAGTTGTGCTGCTTTATATGTTTGTGGAAACAATAATACTTTTTTTCAGGATTCTGTGATAAATAAAAAGTACAGCATTTATTGAATTGAATTGAAATCATTTGTAACATTTTAAAGGTTTTACTGTATTTTTTGAGCAATTTATTGCATCCTTGCTAGTAGTATACATTTCTTTAAAAAAACGGTAGTCTAGCATAACCATATATAACCATAACCATATACCAAAATAATTATAATTATAAAATTACGTCTTCTAATATTTAATATTGTTATTTGTAATATAGATAATATTAATTACAGTTTTAATAGAAGAAACACAAAAGCATTGAAATATATTTTTCCATCACCATGTCCCTTTCGGGGCTCCGTAGAATGCACCATTTCCTTTCCGAACATAGTATTCGGACTTCAGGCACATCCCTAATACGCATGATGTCACCGTATCCACAGTTTTACGTTTTTGAAGACAATAATGGTATCGTTTACAAAAAACAATTTTTAAAAGCCCACAAAAATAGTTCAATTAATCCGTTTTCAGTCCCTGATTTTATCATCCATGGTGAACTTTTCGGATGAACTTTTCGGTCAGTTTTTGCTCCCCTTGCGTTTTAATCTCCCTCTTATCATAGCTTCCCGCTTGTGTCGATCATGATCTCGCTTTGAAATCTCTTGTCCCATTTTAGCTTAACTTAGGGGCGTCTGTGAGAGGATTAGCTTTATTTCAGATTCCCTCTGTTGGCCGCATGAAATCCCTGCTGGCAGCTGTATTGATTTCCATTCCATTCTCTGTGATTTCCTGCCAATGGCCAATAACAGCTCGGCTTTTTATTGCACCCGACACAAAGAAAATATGTGTTTGCTTTGCTCCTTGTAGTGATTCCTCAAGGGGTAAAATCTGATGACGTGTGCTTGAGCTCACACAGCTGTGCTTTTAAGGTAAGTGCGAGATGTTGTTTCCTATTTGGTAAATTGTTGCTTCTCTGACATTCATTTGCTCTTTGATTATCCTTCATCTTTACTTCTCTTTTTCTCTGCCTCCATTGGCACAAAATGGTACAAACATGCAAAAGGTTCCATTGAAAACCCTCTGGAACTGCAGCCAATTCTGTCCGTTTTGTTTGAACTATCATCCTGATTCAACCTCATAGAAGAGAAACTTTGACTGAAATAACCACTCGTTACAACCGAGGTATGCAGCAAAGCATTTGTGATCCACAACACACACGACCTTGAGGCGGATGGGCTACAACAGCAGAAGACTCCACAGGGTACCACTCATCTCCACTACAAATAGGAAAAAGAGGCTACAATTTGCAAGAGCTCACCAAAACTGGACCGTTGAAGACTGGAAAAATGTTGCCTGGTCTGATGAGTCTCGATTTCTGTTGAGACATTCAGATGGTAGAGTCAGAATTTGGCGTAAACAGAATGAGAACATGGATCCATCATGCATTGTTACCACTGTGCAGGCTGGTGGTGGTGGTGTAATGGTGTGGGGGATGTTTTCTTTGGCACACTTTAGGCTCCTTAGTGCCAATTAGGCATCGTTTAAATGCCACGGCCTACCTGAGCATTGTTTCTGACCATGTCTATCCCTTTATGGCCACCATGTACCCGTCCTCTGATGGCTACTTCCAGCAGGATAATGCAGCTTGAATCATTTCAAATCGGTCTCTTGAACATGACAATGAGTTCACTGTCCTAAAATGGCCCCCACAGTCACCAGATCTCAACCCAATAGAGCATCTTTGGGATGTGGCGGAACGGGAGCTGGATGTGCATCCCACAAATCTCCATCAACTGCAAGATGCTATCCTATCAATATGGGCCAACATTTCTAAAGAATGCTTTCAACACCTTGTTGAATTAATGCCATGAAGAATAAGGCAGTTCTGAAGGCAAAAGGGGGTCAAACACAGTATTAGTACGGTGTTCCTAATAATCCAGTCGCATGCTGATTTCTCGTCCTTACTAGTAGAGAGTGAAAGCATCTTTCGCCTGTCATGTCAGGTGTCTACAGAGGCAACGAGGTAACAATAGAAATGTACAAAGAAAGACTACCCAGAAAGTATATTGCCCAGGACTGGTTTTCATTCCATTTGTCATAACCATATTTCAGAGAAACAATGATGTTCTTACAATCCCACTTAAAGGACAAGTTATTGATGAAATTATACAAGCTGAGAAAATGATACCAATCCTAAATATACAACTTTTCCACGTTTGTCAAAAGAGGCTGCCATTACACGAACATAATAGTGTGTGCACTCCATAGAGAATGATTCATACATTATTCTGGATTTGCAGTGGTATAATGTAGTGTGCTAATGAAGTATGAGGAGTCTGTCTAAACAATACCTTATTCTCTGTTTTTCTAGATGGGAAAATGTGACAACAGCAAGGACACAGTACATCACAGCATTGCAAGATCATCACACCGATTTTCAAGTGCAGACAACAGGCCTAATCATCAACACATCACTGCCGGATAGCCAGATGGAATTATTACCTGTGCTTGCCACGATAGAGGTGTGTTTGAGATAAAATGCCCTTTTACTCTTAAAGACCAGTCTATTGTCAACAGCTGTAATGCTGACACAAACTTCTGTCTATTGGCAAAGGACAATGTGATAGTGCTTAAGCCGAATCACAAATATATAGTCCAACTGACAGACAGAAATTTGGAAGCTCAAAGTCTTTCAACCAAGAAAGTTTGAAGGAAAAAGATGATAAAGTTCATAAATGAACAGGCCTGCCCATATGTAAAACTGATTGTTATTTTCTCTTTTATCTCATCATTCCTAAAGTTTCAACAACACATTGAATGTGATGAATATCAGCCTGTGTAATATCATAAAGTGGCCAAGCAGAGATCAGATGCTTTGTAGTCTCCCAAATGTGTTATAGAAACGGCTTTGAAAATTGCACCAGTATTATGGATTGCATTGTATTATTTATTGAAAGACCAAAGGAAATGAGAGCAAGAGCAAACACATATTCTCAGTATAAACATCACAACACAGTTAAATACCTCGTCTCCTTAACTCCACAAGGGGTCATCAGCTTTGTTTTGAAAGGTTGGGGCGGGCACAGTGGATTTCTTGAGCCAATGTCCCCTGGAGATGTTGTTCTTGCAGACGGGGGTTTAATGTGGCAGACTTTTTGGGTCTTGTTAATGCTAGAAGGAAAACAGCAGCTTCACCCAGCTGAAATTGAGTCATCGTGGGGACTGGGAGCAGTGCGCGTCCATTTGGAGAGAGTTATAGGCCTTGTACGAAATAAATACACCATTTTGCGAGGAACTATACCAATAACACTGTGCTACTCAACCCCAGATGGACTCACACCTCTGGACAAGGTGCTGAAAGTGTGCTGTACACTCTGTATTATGTTTTTTTTTATGTGACAGTAAGACACAGGAGAGTTTTTATGGCTGATACAGTACACGTTTTATTTATTAACATTTTAAAAACAAGAATAAGAACAGTAAAACTCACTGCTTATTAATTCATTTAGCAGGATATGGGATAGGATATATTTTCGAGATATAAATTGTACAATGCTCTGTTTAGATGTACAGATTACTACATTCACTGGATCTTCAGCTGGTTCACCACTATAGCACCCTGACTGGGGCTGTTGCTCTGAGGTTGGGGAAACCACTGGACATGGCACTGTGTAATATTGGTTACACTTTATTTCGATAGTAACTTTAGACGTTCTATTAATTATAAGTAACTTTTCAACTACATGTCAAGAAACTCTCATTAGAGTAATAGTATATTATAGTAGACTGTTAGGTTATGGTTAGGTGTTAGGAGAATAAGTTTACTTGTAGTCGCCAAGTTACTCATAGTCAGTTGAATGTCTGTTGGGTGACCAACAAAATAAAGTGTTAGCAGATATTAAGCTGACAGTCTACTAATAGTCTAATGACAGTTAGTTGAAAAGTTACTTATAGCTAGTAGAATGTCTGCTTCTGGCAAGGCAAAATCCTAGTTTTAATAAATTGTTCTAGTCTTTGTATGTCTCATTCATCAAACTAAATGCACTGAATAAACATTTCAGTGGGGAATTGCTGGTTTCATTAAAAATGTCTTACAGGTTTGGAACGACAGTTAATGAACTATGAACTAAACCTTTAATATTCCAAAAAGGGAATAAAAAAAAACATACTTTCCCCCGGATTGTTCTGTCCTGCTTCTTCAATTCCCATGTCGTTCTTCGGCTCCCTCCATCCCTCTCACCAATCATTTCAACGCGTCCTCCTCTGGGTCCAACTCTAATTTCATTCCTGATTTGCTTCGCCATCTCATGATCCACCTTCGCTCGAAAGCGAAGAGAGTAAATCTCAATGAGAGATCTCTCAAACACATTCTCTATCTTTCTCCCTCATCCACTCTATTTCTGCCTGGCTCTCGCCGCTGGATTTCTGTCACTCACCGGAGCTCAGTCTAAAACATAAGCAAGAGGCATTAGATGCTGAATGCTTACAGGATGGCATGACCGATTGAATACACCCGAGAAGTGATTTAAATCTTTATTATAATCTAATCCGGCTAATGAAGCTCTTTTTCACCTCCCAGAACCTGTTGCTTTCATTAGCTCTAATGGGCGGCAGTGAAGAAAAGGGAGACTGGCTTGGGTCAAAGGAGGACATGGTGTTGTGAAACAATTTGCAACATGTTGGTATACAGTATATGCATATGAAATGTGCTGAAATCATCACCGAAATACTGTTTATAATATTATAAATGACATTATGTTGTCCTATATGTTTTGAGGGTTTTGTTTTTTAAATCTATGCAGCAAGAAACATGCATGGATGCTGAAATTTTGGGTTTTACTTTTCCGATCATCACACTCTACGTTTTTCTCTCATCTCAGGATGGTCACCAATAAAGGATCAGAACTACAGACGGTTTCACAGGCTGAGAAGATCAGAGAGAGATGGACGGACGTAGAAGCCAGGCTATTTATCTCTTCGGCAGTCCCTGTAGACTGAGCCTTTGTTGATGCTCTGTAAGCATTTTTCTTTTATTTTTCCTTCTCTGTTTGCTCTTTAAATGGCCTTGTTTACACCGTTTGGGTTTAGAAAACGCAAATGTTCATCTTTCAGTTCTGTTGTGCTGTAATTGGTCTCATTTATCCATTTTCTGAGTAAATCAGTGTGGGAGTGCTGGTGAGGATTTCTGTGCCTGAGGAAGATGAAGTCGCCACAATTCTCCTCTCAAATATCATTTGACTAATTAGATTTCTTGAGATGAAAGTGCCTTTGTGTGAGTGTGTGTGTGTGTGTGTGTGTCTGGCTCATTATCACACTATCAAATGGCTTCCTCATTCTGGAAGGGAAAAAAAGAAAATCTACTGGGGAATATCAGCCACAAGAGTGGAAAATTATAGTTACAATACTCTCATGGAAATTATAATTATTATAACAAATTATCAAATTTGATGATTGCACCCATAATTGTTAATGGCTGGGGGTTTAATTAGATGCATTTGATTTCATCATCATATTCTATTTGCAATGTTTAATGAATCAAGAAGGGAACAATTTGAATTTCACAGAATACAATTCCTTTTACATTATTATGCTTAATTTAGTAACAGCACTGGGATTTTTCATTGTTTGTATCATCCCACCGCACCAGAGTATGAGCGGTGCGGAGTTGTATATCTATGTACTTTTGACTTTGTAAATATTTTAAAGCCACTCTCTGTAGTTAACTACTATATTAAGTAGTTTCTATGTCGTTAGCAATTTTTTTAGCTGCTTATAGTGTGACTAACAACATTTTAAAAATCTTTTCCATAGTTGAAAGTACCTTCAAAGTGTATGTTAAGTTATAGCTACTTGAATAACAAAATAGCCTAGCTACACTAAAACAAATTTGACTTAAACCTTAGACTTTGACTAGCCTACATTAAACTGACTTTTTAAAAAATAAGTCGAATCTTGTAATATGTGGTTTAATAGCACAGATGCAATGCACTAGCTGAGCATTAGCATCTACACTTGCATAGAATGCATTTCTGGCATAACAAAAGAGAGCAGGAACGGATAAATGGCAAAATGGTTGTATCTGAGAACACTTGTGCCCAAACACCCTTGTCTTTCTTAACCTCTAAGCACAACAATATTAAGTTGTATCACTCCAGTAATGGCATTGACTGTAGGGAACTAGCCATTAGCATTAGCCTCATGCTATCCTCAGTGCCCCCAGGCTGACAAAGATCTCTTTTTCCTGTCTATAAACTATCCTGATTTTGCGGCCCATCACTTTAAGTGCTGGCTAATGTCTTATTGGAAAGGTCAATGAGGCTTTTAAGACCTGCTGACAAAACCAGCCTTAAAAATTACAGGATACATTATGGCAGATTGACCTCACCTCGGAACTCCATCAACAAGAAAATTACTTGCTATGTACACATTAGATAACACTCTCTTCTGTTCGGTGTCTGTTTTAAAGTCTGTGTGGGTTCATATTTCTGTGCATAAATGCATATGTATGTGCTTTTTGTCTATATTCGGACTCTTATCTGTAGGTGTGATGGTGTGCTCCCTTGGGCAGCGTCGCGCTCTTCAGCAAGCGACCATCAAAATTAGAATGCTTCTGTTGAAATCAACAAACTACATCGCAATTAACTTAATTGCCAGTTGTTAATTGTGTCATTTGCATCAATAGCAGTGCCTGGAAAAAGTTTAATTATTTTTTCAAATGGGTTGACCAGTAAATGACCCGCTTGAACCAGTTAGAAACTATGTTATGTTCCAAAATACAGCTGCACCAACACACTCTCCTACTTCGCTGGTTTGGTTTGACTAAAACAAACTCTGTTAGTGCGGTTCATTTGAATAAGCGTGAACGTTGCCAACCGAAAAGACATGAGACCAATGAAAAGATGGGTCTTTGTTTGTGTGTGACGGAGGGATTCCAGCGGCTTTTAAAAGCTCTTCACGAGTCCTCAGCTCTGTCATCTACCATCATATGTGTACGCACATACAAAAAGTAGTCCAGCACACTATATTTACACAATATTTTTGATGGTCAATTTGATGTTTTATCTATGATATTTCCACTGTGAAATATACGGTTTTAAAACGAACCTACATTGAGGTTACCAGGACTAAATGTATAATTTTCTTTTCACACCCTTATTCAAATGGACCGCACTAAAAGATCACAAAGAACGCAACCTTACTCAAGATTAAAACTGGTAGATCATCTTGGTTTAGACTAGTGGGCGTCTACCAGTTTATAAGCCATCGTCCATGTCCAAAAACCCGCCTCACCACGTAAAACCAGCCTAAATTGGTCTTATCTGGATTAAACTGGTCTCCATGCTTGGCTAAACTGTTTTTGAAATGCCCAAAAAACGTGTTGTGTGCATTTAGTTTATCTTTATTTGAAAACTAACATGGCCAAAATCCATCACAAGGTTTTGTTTGTGTGTCCCTGTTAGGTGTCTCTCCATTAAAATTAGAGTCGCTGTGTGTCTGTGGGATTCATCACTGGAGTAGTGTGGCAGAAAAGGTCAGTTTTGCTCACCCCTTCAATTCAAACACTCATTAATATTCAATATGGAAACGAGAACCCGCTCTTTCCAACCAAAGGCCGTTTCGGCTTTGACCACCCACCAGGGCTGATTTCCAGAGAAGGATTTATGCCACTGAACCAATTGTTCAGACAGTGTAGTAAATATAGTCACTATATATGCACTTATGTCTGAAAATCTTAATGTTTAATCTATGTAAATATAATTGCATATTAAAGGGATAGTTGACTTTGAAATTAATTTTTGATATGTTTTAGCTTACCTCAAGGGCATCCAAGATGTAGGTGTCTTTGCTTCCACAGTATTTTCAATTTTGATATTTTTAGGTCAAACCGTTCTTGTCTGTCAGTCATATAATGGAGGTCTATGGTCACCACCTCAAAGAGTGTGCACAGAGAAGTCCAAATTAAACATGATTTAATGACTTGTAAATAAGTACACATTGATGTCCTAAGACACGAAACAAGCGTATGTTTAGGTAAGCTAAAACATATCAAAAATGAATTTCAAAGTGAACTATCCCTTTAATACTTGACATTTATTTTCAGCGTTTATTGTGTACTGATTATTTAGCCCATTTACATTCTACATGTAGTGGGACGTATAGTGCTGCTTCCAATTAATCTAATGCGTTTGGGCGTGAGTTCAATCATAACGATGCGGGACCATATAAAAAGGGTCACTGTTTACAGAATAGAACAAAATTAGAGCTTGATTGGAAATATTCTATTTAATTTTATTTAAATGTATATTTTGACACAAATAATCTTAAGACACAATAATAAATAAAAGGCCTTTTTTTAAAATATAAGTAAACTATTATAAAAGTCTAAATAAAAGTCTTCCATAAAAGTAAACTATTAAATTATTAAAAGTGTGTATATATATATATATGAAGAGTTCAGATGCAAAAGCCTCTAAATGCCATTTGAAATTTTCTTCTTTAATGATGATTTTTATCAAACTTGTATATTTAAGTTCAGTAATTTCACTAAAATGGCAATGATAATTACCTATTAATTGTTATTTAAGTGAAATTACTGAACTTAAATATACAAGTTTGATAAAAAATCGTCATTAAAGAAGAAAATTTCAAATGGCATTTAGAGGCTTTTGCATCTGAACTCTTCATATATATATATATATATATATATATATATATACATTACATATTGCTTTATATTTAAATTCTGGTTAAATTCAAAAAGTAGTTCTGTTAACCAGAGGTGAATGCGATGCATTATTTAACCAGATTACATGTTTTTGTTTTATGTCACAAGCTTAGGTTTACAATATTATACCTATCCTCTGCACTTATCAGAAGTTACATTAGCAAAAAAAAAAACAGATTCGGTGCCTCAAGGCAAAAAGAAACAGATACAACTGTCCCGCCTCCATTTGGTGTTTGAACGCCTCGGTGGCACCATTTTATTCTCGTGATGTTTGCTTTTCCAACGACACTTGTGTCAACATTTATGACAGTTTCTCCGCAACCATTTCACAACTAGCCTCGGATTGGTTGGATAGTTTAATTATGCACCTTTCAGGATGTGGTACAGAGAGTCAAACAGGATGTTTAGCAACATAATTGTGTCTGCCCTGAAAAGATCAAGGAAATTAAAGTGTGTGCTTTGACTAGGTTCCTTGTGCATGTTGTTAAACGTTGATTTGAAGTTTCTTTTGTATTTTAGAAGAGTTTCAGGTGTCCTTGGCTTTCATCTTATATACTTTCAAGTTTAAAATAAATGGTGTTTAAACTCTTTGCTATTTTTTTTCTTCATTCTCGATCAGAGGTGTTTATTTACACTGTTATCTCTCGTTAGCCATCTAGTCTTTTTATGTGCAGCTCATTTACAAAACATGAGTATTTTATTTAAGCTGTTATGACTGCTGGCTTATCACCTTGTCCTTTAATGAGACATAAATAAAAAACAAGACGGATCGCAGTTGGTGGTGTGGACCATAGACTGTAAAGGTGTGTGGACGCAGTCTGCCGGGACGGGGTGAGGGTTGTGTGTTTAATGGTTTGTCTGCACTGTGATAATTTAGACACAGAGGCTCAACAGGAGGACATGCCCTGCCATTCATCTTCATTTTAATTGGGAACATTTTGTGTTTGGTGTTTCTCAGCATTTATAATCTAAAAGCCCTGAGCTGTTTTGGTTGAATCTAATTAATGGCCTCAAAACAGATGCATTTGCGTCTCTGTGTGTGTTCCAGCGAGAGCAGAACAGACAGATTGGGTCTTAAATGAAGACAAATAGAGTAGAAACTAGATTTTTAGAATTTCACGATGAGAATATGTGAATTTGAGTGGGACTTGCCAGTGTGAAAATGTGATTGCAAGGGTATTCTTGGTGGTTGCTAGGGGCTCAGGGTGGTTGTTAGGACAGACAAAGTCAACCAAGTGAAACTGATTTGAGAAATTTAACACTTTAGTTTGTGGGGCCATATGAAAACTCTGTTTTATTAATTCCAAAATTATTATTTTTTTCTGTTTAAAATTTTCTGGATTTTTTTTTAAATAATTTAATTAAATTTTTAGTAATGTCTAATCAATTGAATTGCTACAACTTTAACGATTTAATAATTTATTAAACTATTAACAATATTATTACTTTTCTTTTTCTTAATGTTTGTTAACATTTTTTGTTATTCTGTGTTTTATGATTTTATAAAACACGTCAAAAACTGGGGTGATATAATTTATCTTAATATGGAATAAATTCCTTTCATTTTTTTGTAAAAAAAAGTACCAAGGTGTAATACATGGATGAAACTTTGTGATATTTCTTAAAAAATGATGTTTTATGAAACTATTATTATTGTTATTATTACATTGAAAAGTATATTTACTCTACAATAGTAATATTGTTGTCATCATTTCTTCAAATTAAACTCAACTTTTATGTTGGCGTGCTGTAGTGAAGACATGCAGACTTCATATTTAAATAGTCTTTTTGTGGTTTAATTTTCACTGACACTAGTCCATATCACAATTGAATTAAGTGTACAGACGCATTTTTTTATTTATTAAAACATTTTTATGACTGGATTTCAAGATTCCGGCCATGTTTTTCACATCGCAGACATCATATGGCCCCAAGTATGAGCAATAGTATTGATTCCATAAATATTTGTTTGTTTTGCAGTTCACTTTGGACAACAATGTCAACCAGTCGAATAATGATATTATTTTGCATACAGTAGGTAGTCAGAACATTGCTAGCTGAAGTGGAAAACACTTTCCAAACATCAGTGATGTCAGAAACTGTTTGATAAATTCACAGAGGAACCTTAAAAGCCGGCTCTAGTCAGTTTATTTCTTCTCCTAAATTGCTTGTTCCTTCCTGTAGGTGTGTGTGTGTGTGTGGCAGGACGGATTTGGCAGAGTCTTATCAGCAAATGCAGTCCGCGCCACAGTGACACCATGGCCGCCCATGCAGCTAATGCGACAGCATCTCTGCAAAGTCACACTCTAAAGCTACCTGAACTCCAGCGGCTTGGCCACAGGATGCTAGGTATTTTATTAATTACATTTTTGGTGAGCTATCATACTTGGTTTATAATGTTATGTTTTGCTCAATAAATAAAGAAAGCTTTGGTTAAACACATTTTTTTCAAATGAGATTGGAAATCTTCTGTCTAACCCACGTTCACACAAACCTGCCATATTAATCAATCTCATGCAGCAGATGAATAAACCTTTCTAAATGTCACATAATAACCGTCTGAGATTCTTAAATAGGCACCAAAGTAACTCTGAGATTAATAAAACCTGGTGCAAGCACAGTCTAAAAATGACTTGGCTTGGGGATTTACAGTTTTTGCAGATTGTCACTTTCACCTCCGCCAAGATAAACGCCTGATGGAGGATTATGTGAGAGATTTTTTTGAGTTTTGCCATGGGGTGAACTTTAAGGACACAGACTTAAAGGACATGTTTTGGCGGTTCCTGAGCATGTCATGGTGGGCATTCCTTAGTTGGTCCAGAAGAACATCAGGGCCAGTGATCCTAAAACTGTACACACCGTGCCTGCCGCACTTGAGAATGTTCATGTCATGCCTTCCGAGCCTGAGTCTCTTCACGTCGCGCCTGTCGAGCCTGAGTCTCTTCACTTCGTACCTGCCGATCCCGAGTCTCTTCACTTCTTGCCTGCTGAGCCCGAGTCTCTTCACTTCGTGCCTGCCGAGCCTGAGTCTCTTCACGTCGTGCCCGTCGCGCCTGAGTCTGTTCACGTCGTGCCTGCCGATCCCGAGTCTCTTCACTTCGTGCCTGCCGAGCCTGAGTCTCTTCACGTCATGCCTGCCAATTCGTACCTGCCGATCCCGAGTCTCTTCACGTCGTGCCCGTTGAGCCTGAGCCTCTTCATGTCGTGCCCGTCGAGCCTGCGTCTCTTCACGTCGTGCCCGTTGAGCCTGAGTCTCTTCACGTCGCGCCCAACGAGTCTGAGTCTCTTCACGTCGCGCCCAACGAGTCTGAGTCTCTTCACGTCGCGCCCAACGAGTCTGAGTCTCTTCATGTCGTGCACGAGTTTTTTCACGTCGTGCCCGTCAAACCTGAGCCCTGGTTGTATATACGGCATGCTCCGCTCTGGCCGCCCGCGAAGTTTGCTCCATTGACCTGTCCCTCGCACCTCCCCCAAGAACATCTCCGTTTCACAACCACCCTCGACTATATTCTGAAGAGCGTCTGGTATCCGCTCTTTAAGTGGGAGGTTATGTCAAAATGCTAGTCTGTGTTTCTGTCTGGTTTCATGATTGTCACGGTCTAGTTTGTGTTTCTGTCGTGTATCATTTTTAGCAGCTCCCCGTTATGTTTATTAGTCTGTGACGGGTGTTTCCTATTAGCCACACCCTCTTGATATCTTGTTCGCTCGTTTACCCTTTTATTTAAGCCTGTTTGTCTAGTTCAGTCTTTGTGGGTCCTTAATGTTGGTTGCTGGTTCTTCTGTTCCTGATTCCTGAGTCTGTTTTGTGTAGTCTGAGTGGTGTAAATAAAGTCAATTTGCAAATAGATCCTACTACCTCGTCTGCTTCAACCTCACGTGACGCTAAAGGGCCATTTACACAACACCATTTTAAAAGTAAGTAAAAACAGAAAACTTTTATGCGTTTTAGCCATTTTACACGACGACAGCGTTTTGGGGTCCTGAAAATGCAAACTTTTAAAAAAACGTGTTTCAGTGTGCAAGTTTTTGAAAATATTTGCAATATCGTGTCTGAGTAAACAACAAAAACGCAAATTCATCAAAATGGTGCAGTCAGTCTATATGCGTGTAATATTACTTTACAAAGTGACATCGCCAACCACTGGCTTGGCATTAATAATATAGCATTTTTAGCCATTTTTTTGCAGAGCCGTGTGAACGGATTGTTTTGAAATTTCAAAATTTTGTCAAACACTACACAAAAACGCAAAGAAAACACTTTTTGCTTTGCTTCAAAAGACATGAAATATAAATGTTATGGTATTTTTGATGTGCTTTTTGTCATCTTCACTGTAACGAAAAGTGCAGCTTGGACATTCTGCTGAACATTTTCTTTTATGTTCAACTAAAGAAAGAATGTTCAGGTTTGGAAAACCACTGTGATTTAAATTATGTCAGATGTTCTCTTTTGCAAGCCACACTGTTAAATTTAGACTATTATCGCATCTACCCTGATCACAGGCAATGGAGAAGGGCAGCAGAGTTTGTCAGAGTGGCAAGCAGATCTAACGAGGCGTCCTGAGCTCTGACAGGGCCAGTGAGGCTGGCTGTGCCACGGCTGTCGCTTGTAGGGAGCTGATACACACGCACACACGAGGTGCCCAGCGGGGAGAGTGTCAGCTCAACTAACGGAGAATGACAGTCACCAGTGCCACCGGATCACACATCAAGACGCACTTCAGTGCGCGTTTCCGTCGCGCTGTCTATTAGTGCGCGTGGGTAGGTAAACCATGTCTGCGAATATGCCTATTATTAGGCTTTACACATAATGGCTCATCATGGCTATGGTACTTTGGTATAAATTACTGAACATTTACCATGATAAACATCTGATGAAAGCAGAAGCAATTATCTACAACAGCAGAAATAAAAAGCATCAGCAATAATATTGTCGCAGTATAGACAGAATCAGACAAGTATAGTTCAATATAACAGGTTTTATTTTATTTTTATAATAGGTAACAGGTTTTATATACAGGTTTTATTTGAATAATGATAAAACCTGTTAATTTGAACAGGTTTTATTATTCTACAGCATCAGCAATAATCTACAGCAGCAGCAATGATCTACAACAGCAGAAATAAAATTAGCAGCAACAATCAATTACAGCAGCAGCAGCAATAAAAGGCACAACTCGCGTCGAGGCACAACTCGCGTAAAGTTGATAATTCTGTGAATGACTGCAATTGCAGAATTCGAACAGAGACGGCGACAGGAAAAACTGCGCCCTGCGGCTTTAAATTGGGTCTGGGGTTTTAGGACAGATCTAGATTCTTGATGTGAGCTTGAACAGCTTAGTTAGGGTGATTGTCAGCAGGCCTTGAAATGCATTTCCTGATGAGCTGTGCAGTGTATGGGGCGGCTCATTACAAAAATGACACTGAGCATTTCCAATCTGTGGCATTTTCTTTAGAGGTCTCAAAGTGATTGCAACCCACAGGGAAATGAAACTGAGCACTGAAACTGACATTCGTGATTCACCAAGCAAAAGTTCCTCAAATCTGCATCGTTATTTGATTTTATTTTGTAGAAAATTACTTTTATTTAAAAAAAATATATATATTTATTTTATTCATTTTGTTAAATTGCACATCCTTCAATGCTCTATCATTCATGTCTTGTAAATTCATGTTCTGTATGAATCAATTATTCAATAGTTTGTCTATTTAGGGCAGATAAAATAGCCTAGCTATAAGACTAGATGCGTTAAGTTTGATGACACTTTGATGTTGGCTTGTCTGAAAGTTTAAAATAACTTAAAGCTTGAAATAAAGGTTTACTCAAATAAGTTTTGTTGACATGTTCTAGCACATTGCTAACATGTTTTAGCTTGCTGCAGGCAGTTTCTAACATGAATTAGCAGATATGATTTAACATGTTATTGACATGTTTTAAAATGTTCTAGCATGAATTAACACACTGCTAGGATGTTTCTAGTTAATTTAGCACATAGATAACATGTTTTATGGTGTTGCTAGCATAATTCAGCATGTTTTTCTACTACTAGTCTGATTTAACACATTGCTAGCATGTTACTAGCATGAATTAGCACACTGCTAACATGTTTTAGCATGTTGCTACCATGATTTAACACGTTGCTGGCATGTTTCAGAATTATTGAGCACTGATTGCTAGCATGTTTAAACATGTTGCTAGCATGATTTAGCAGGTTAGTAAGATAAAAGCCAACATAGGGCTAAATAGGAATCTATTTCTAGCGTTGTTATTTGCACTACATAATGCTATTAAATACAAGTACATAATTTGAGATATGCTCAAAATGACGATGTTCATGACTTTTAGAATGACAAAATTCTCTTATGTTTATTAGATATTCATATTAGACAAATAGAGAGTAGTGAATCACAGCAAGTGAGAGTGTCTGTTTTCAAACACCTTCTAAAAGGTCTGCATGTGATTGTGCTCTGCATCATACTAAAATTATAAGCAATTAGAGGCTCTTTTCTCACTCGGGTCACAAAGGGCCTGTACAAGTGTGGGAAGTGGACTCTATAGTAATGAGTATCAAACCACCCAGTGCGCTCAACTTGGCTACTTTCACCCCTTCATCAAATAAATAGAGGGAAGGAGAAGAGGTGAAATTTGGCGTGATGTTTTTTTTCCAGTTAAAGGCCAACAAACTACCCTGTTATTACTGTTCTCTGTCTAAAACTCATAGAAAAGAGCTTGTAGATTGCCATAGACATATACACTAGACCTCACCTTGGCTACGGCAGTTCATTGGAACGAATGCGTCAATAGAGCCGCCATCTTGAAACAGGGGAGCCCCTCCACTTTAATGCATCAATTTAGTAGGTACAGGTCTAATGGAAATAAAATCACCATAAATCATCATAAATGCGATTTTTCTTGTTTTTTTTTTTATTTGTTCCAACGGTCAGACATGTATTTATCATTGAGTCCAGAAAGAAACATTTTTTTTTTTTAAACATTCTTCCTAGTTCAGATTTCATCCGTAAACATCATACGCTGCACAAAAGTCCGCCACCATCAATGAATTCGAAGTAAAGGCAGAGATAGCAGCGTTACCTAGCTACTTCCTATGACAAGACCCCTGTTCCAAGATGGCGGCGGTTTTGACGCATGCTTAGAACCTCAAGGTGAGGTCTAGTGTATATGTCTATGGTAGATTGCTTAGAGAGCACTTGGATAGATTCAGCAAATATAGGTTATGGCTCTGGAAGTTTAGAGGAGAAAAGGAGAAAGTGAAACAAGCGTGAATATCCTCAAGCTTGAGTGGGTTATGACTGAAACAGACCACACAGATACTTTCCGCATTAATACAGGTGTTTCTTTCTGTTGTTTTGTAGTCATTTTAAAAACTGGAATGGAATAAATACGTGGAGTACTTGATTAATTGTTATTTAGCGAACCGCTTTATTCAAATAGACTTGCAGCGTATAAATTGCAGTGACAATCTTACATTATACCATAACAAGGGGACATTTTGTCCATTTCTTGAAATCCTTGTCTTATAAGCATGACCAGTATTGATTATTGTGATATTCTTTTTCAACAGAATATGCAAATTTATTTCAGTGTAGAGTCAAAAAGTCCAATTTTGCTTTTAATTGTACAAAAAATGAAACGATTTCTGAATGCAGCTCCAATGAATCAGTCCGTAGAGTTCAAAGTAGCTGTATTTACAAGGCACATCCATTCAACCCTGTTATAACTTATTTGGTGAGCTTCACAATTTACCACAAATTGTCTTTCCAGGAAGCAGTTCAGATGAAGCCCCTCAGTATCTTAAAGCATACCGTAAGACTGCAATTCCTTGATGAGGACCGTTTTCCTGACATCATAGAAGACTTTGCGGATGTTGTCAGTGTCGGTTGCACAGGTAAAGTGTTTGTAAATTTGTTTCCGGTATCGTGTTTCACGGCTCGAAGCTTCTTTAAGGTACAGTTCACTGATGTAGACCATCACTTCATCCTTGTTTTCCTTTTGGCCTGGCATCATAATAGGGTGGAGTTGGAAAACATTGAGATAAAAAAGACAAGGAAAAGAGAAATAAAATTCAACCGAAATTTGGATTTGAAAAAAAGTTAAAGAACAAACAAAATATTCAAAATGTCACCTTTGAAAACCAGTAAAATGTTGTTAAAGTTAAAGGCAGTTTCCATGTATATGGTACACTTAAAGACTTTTTTGGAGAATTATTAATGTCAAACTACTTTTGGTAACATTTTATTTTAATATGACCTTTTACATGTTACTATAATTACTTTAAATCATGCATACTTACATGCAACTAAACCCTTATTCTATATAAAATACATAATTACACTGTAACACAGGCACCCCTTGTTTTTACAGTCTTTTTTACAGCATGCAGAGAAGACAAGTGAATTATCAAGTGTTAATTTTTCAATTTCCAAAATTTTAATACAAATTGCAGTGTTGACTTCAATCATCAAGCACAAAACTGTTACCCATGTTTTTTGCAAAAATTTGATTCATGGGAAATGTGTTGATCAGTATCTAAAATGTAGCTATGTAACCGCTTCATTTAGGCATTTAGTGCAATCCTGTTACACATTCTTTTTTCAGCTTCAAATTTGATGTTTATTTCATGCTTATTAGTATGAAATTGCAGCGACAAAGTGTATTCAAATAGTTTTCAGACACAATGTAGCCCTCAAACCGTACTCCCTTTATAGCCCTTAATCCTGTAATTGTGGACAAATGTGGGCTACTCAGGACTCAGGTGTGATCCTAATTTTTATTTATTATAAATGTTATATCACTGTCTTCCATAAAGTTTTGTCTATTCATTTATGGTGTTATTTTTTTTATTTTGGGGGTATTTTTGAATTTATTTACCTTTCTATGTAAATTATGCTTATTTTTATGTTTTTATTTTTTTAACTACATTAAAATTTCATTCCAATAAGTTCTTAGAGCTAAAACCTAAAGATGAAGTGACTTTGCTGTCACCTGGTGTCTTATTTTGGCTTATTTTAGAATGCTCTAAATTAGTTTTTCTCATTCATTTCTATGGGTGCCCATTTTTGACCCAAATACAAGATTAAGGAGTTTTTTTTCACCCACTTAACATTGTAGAATTGAGTCAAAAAAAATTGTGTGTGTTCAGGAGGCAAACTTAGGAAAAGTAGCCAAGTCTTGTATCGCTCAGATCAAGGGAAGTTTTTTTTTTTTTTTTAAATAAATCAAAACTATTTTGCCCACATTTGTCCAGAATACAGTTAAATATTGGTAACAGGGTTGTCAAATTTTGGCAACATTGTTGCAAAAATTGCAAACTATATATAAAATGAATAGACAATAAAAATGTAAAATGTCGTTTTCTTTAACATCTGAGGTTCACAATAAGTATTTTATAGATCAACCACCTCCTTCAACCATTTGAGGAACAAAAAAAGTATATTTTGAATACCCTATTCATGGAAAACGCCTCATTTCTATTTTAATGCTGGTGATGATTATAAACATATATATTAGACTTATTGCATTTCCAGTTTTTGTTATAATAATTTAGGACATAGCATTTTTCTTGTATTTATCATTAATTATAAACATATTGCAAAACAAATTTCATCTTTCCTGACCAATTCCCAGTGAACACACAAATTATTAGAAATTATTTCAAATTTTAATGACAGCAGATGGACTGATTGGATTCATTTAGATGCTGAAATAACAGCTAACCATACCTAATTAGTAGGGTTTTCTATGTATTCATTTTAAATAAATACATATATTCCAGTGAAGTTTAACTAATTAAAGGGTTTTCTGTTTAAAGACACTATTATATTTATTTATACACAACTAAGAACTTTCAGCAGAACTTCTAGTATATCTATAGTATATTATATACATCATACGGTAAAACTTTATTTTACAGAGTCCTTGTTACAAGTACTTACTGTAAAAAGTGATCAGTTGACTTAACTTAAGTAATTTACGCAATAATTTAAGGTTAATTTAAATTAATTAAGTTAATAATTTAAGTTAATTTAAAAATCATTTAAATTAAATCATTTAAAAGTTAAGTCACCTAATCACTTTTACAGTGAGTTATTTCAATAAATTATGGATTTACATGCAACTAACCCTGAACCAAACCCTATAGTTCATATATTACTATATTACTCAGTACTTGTGTTTAATTACACTGCAACAATGACACCTTAAAATGAGTGTAACCCATATAAACAGTCACACATTTTATAACAACTTAAACTTGCATGACAGGAAAGTAACAGTATAAGCTCCATTTGAAGAGACTATAATGCTCTAAAATAATATAATAGTTTTAGATTATGAAAATAGGCTAAATAGAAACAGTTAGTATCTTGAGGCCACGAGTTAGTATCTTGAGGCCACAAATTAGTATCTTTGAGAGGCCACGATTTACTATCTTGAGGCCACGAGTTACTATCTTGAGGCCACGAGATACTATCTTGAGGCCACGAGTTAGTATCTTGAGGCCACGAATTAGTATCTTGAGGCCACAAATTAGTATCTTGAGGCCACGAGTTACTATCTTGAGGCCACAAGATAGTTATAATTAATTTTTTTTTTTGCCAAAGTGGGACTAGGGGGGCTCCGTAGAAATATTACTAAGAAAGCAGTGCACTGACTCTTGGTCTATTTAAGTGTTCAGTAAAGTCAATTATCAGGTCAGTCTAGCTGGCAGCTACGGTGTTGAATTCTTTTCACCTCCTCCCCCTCGAAACCAGAACTCATTGAAAATCTGTCAGCCGTTTAGCTGTAAATCCTCATACTTTCAGAGTGATGTCACTTTAAGCAGACTGTCAGGGTTGGAATGAGGGGTAAGTGTGTCATACCTTAAGAACATGCTGTTTTTATCCACCAAAATGGCGAGACAAACAAGACGTAGGTATATAAGAAAAGATGGAGAGAAAGACAAAGAAAACTATAGGGGATGCACAAGAAAAATTCATTCAAGCCATCCTTTGTGCGTCTCTCCAAAGTCATTATTAGATTGGCAAAAACTGGGCCGCTCAAAGCACCCCGTACTCCTGCAAAGATTTGATGAGGACCGTGTCTTTCACGTCTGTGAAAACCATCCGGATGTTATTGGTGTCCGTTGCGCAGGTGAAGTGAGGGTAGATGTTTTTGCACTCCCTTGACTCTGAATGCACGGCCTTCTGTTTATACATCTCTCTGATGTAGTTCTTGGCGTCTCTTGCATCCCGCTGTTTGCCTGAGGGTGGCACCAAACCACAGAGGAGGGGAGGGGTTAGTACGAGCATGAAAAGCTATAAGTGATTGAAATGAAGAGGGGGGGAAGGGGTTAATGAGGTGAGCAGACAGAGAGAGAGAGAGAATCTGACTAGGCAAACATTTTTAAAATCACTATTGTCAAGAGCTTCTGCTTGAAAATTAATATTTAACCCTTTTAGGGTTAAAGTTCGTTTGTATTAAGGGTGCAGTTCATTAAAAATGGAAAATGCTGTCATCTTATACTGACCCTGTATGATTTTTCTTTGATCAAAAAATAATTTGATTATTTCTGCATTTATTTGATCAGTAATATTGTGAAAATATATTTGATGTATTTTTATTTATATAACACAAATAACATTTGTAATATAATATTATATAAATAATTATATAATATTAAAAACAAAAAATTAAATTAAACAGTGTGTGTGTATATATATATATATATTCATATATATATATGATATATGAATGCCATTTGAAATTTTCTTCTTTAATGATGATTTTTTGTCAAACTTGTATATTTAAGTTCAGTAATTTCACTTAAATAACAATTAATAGGTAATTATTATTGCCATTTAAGTGAAATCACTGAACTTAAATATACAAGCTTGACAAAAATCATCATTAAAGAAGAAAATTTCAAATGGCATTTAGAGGCTTTTGCATCTGAACTCTTCATTTATATATGTATATATTAGGGCTGTGATTAATCGCATATAATCGCATAAAATAAAAGTTTGCTTACATAATATATGTGGGTGCACTATGTATAATTATTTTATATATATAAATACACACACATGCTTGTATATATTTAAGAAATACTTTCAGGTATATACTGTATAAAGATTTATATATAATTTATATTATATATACGTAAATATAAATATTTTACATATAAATAATATTTTTTTCTTAAATATTCATGCATGTGTGTGTATTTTTATATATATATAAAATAATTATACACAGTGCACATAAAGTAAACAAAGAGAAAGAGAGAGACTGAGCCACTGAGCTATAGTCCCATCAATCGAGCCTGTGACGTTATTGTGTATGATTTGGCAATAGGGGACAGGCTATACGCTGGTGAAAATCGTGCCGACTCCCCGAATTTTTAAATATTGACGGGATGTGCTCGTACGATGGTGACACCCATTGAATCGTAGACTACGAAGGAAATGTAGTATAGGGGGATAAAATGTCATCAGCATGCACTAGTGGTAAACAAATAGAGCCTGATGAATCACACTTTGGCAATTGTGGTTTTTAATGTGCTCTGAAAAAAGAGGAGGAAGTGAAAGAGGAAGATATGAATGTGGCAATGGCTATGGAAAAGTGAATGCAACTTTGCATTCCAAATGTTGGCTAGTCAGTGGATGTAGGTCGTAGCAGCAAACACACTGAGATGATCATGCTAATTTCTGACTGTCTGTCTTTGAACCTCTCTCACTGTACGCCGTTTAGGAGCAATGACCACAGAAATCGCCACGATTGGTCATCTTTCGTCTGGGACAGCCCAAAATCAGTGTTCTGGTCATTGAGTGAACGTAAATAGTCAAGAAAGACAACACATGTGTAACAGTCTTAAAGTGACAGCAGCCTAATAGTCCTGTGTCAGTGTTTTTAATGTTAATTTGAGCAGTTACACCCCAAATATATTAAAGGGATAGTTGACTTTGAAATGAATTTTTTATGTTTTATCTCACCTCAAGGGCATCCAAGATGTAGGTGTCTTTGTTTCCACAGTATTTTCAATATTTATATTTTTAGGTCAAGCCGTTCTTGTCTGTCAGTCATATAATGGAGGTCTATGGTCACCACCTCAAAGAGTGTGCACAGAGAAGTCCAAATTAAACATGATTTAATGACTCGTTTTTATATAGAGTATTATAACAGTATTTATATAGTTTTTACCTCATGTAACCACAGCCACGTCCAAGTGATCTGAGGGCGCGGGCGTTTCGGTCTAAATATGGTTGTGAAAAAAATTTACTGTTGTCTGTTGATATATCGAAATCGTCTTCCATTGCGATTTCATGTATATCTATTATGTTTAGATCTTCACAGTGAAAGGTAACACTTCCGAAATCTCCGTGTAAATAATGAGTGACGTACACGCTTTCCGGCACTTGCGCAGACCGAAGCTCCGTGCCCTCAGATCACTTGGACGTGGCTGTGGTTACAAGAGGTAAAAATTATATAAATACTGTTCGTTTTCTCACACAAACCGCTCGTTTCGTGTCTTAGGCTATCAATGTGTACTTACATTTACGAGTCATTAAATCATGTTTAATTAGGACTTCTCTGTGCATGCTCTTTGAGGTGGTGACCATAGACCTCCATTATATGACTGACAGACAAGAACGGTTTGACCTAAAAATATCAAAATTGAAAATACTGTGGAAACAAAGACACCTACATCTTGGATGCCCTTGAGGTAACAAGACTTTTGTAACAACTTTTGTCCATACTGTCACTTCAATTTATTGTTCTTGCCGAGTAAAAGTATGAATTAAAAATAGTTGTTAATTGTGACATTTTCATTACAAATCAATTCACTTCTCGTTAATACAATTGAAAAAAAATATTGTTATTTACATTATATTTGTAAAATGTTGGTATTTTGTTGTCCTGAATTTACTTTATTTTTATATTATTTAAATTTTATTTGAATTATGATAATATAATGATAATATAGTAATATATTTAATTTTATAATAAATACAAGTGTATATAAGGTAAATCATGACAGAATTATTTGTTTTTAGGCGTCCTGTCTCTATAAATATAACCATAACAACTATGCTGTCTATCTTTAAATCTCAAAGATGGAATTACCACTATCAAGAGTCTGTTTGCCGCTCTTTCTGCCTGTGTAAATGCACAGAATTTGCTATTTTTTAGTTGCTGTTGGTAACAGGGGTAGAGGCCAAGAGACCTAAAGTGATCAAACTGGGGCCATTTCCACAAATAGTGCTCCATATTAGCACTTTTATAAGGAACTATATCTGTCCTACCCATCTTCTGTGAAGCAAAACCTGTTCCAACGGCTCTATCAATTATGTTTCGTACAAACTCCCATCCTAAGGGGCAGGTCAGGTCAGTGCCTATTTACTATTTAAGTTGTTAGTGCGCAAACCCTTCTTTCCATACCTTCAAAGCCAGGGAAGTAAGTTTTTAAGTCAGACGTCTTAATCTTCTCTTCCAGGATGTCCATCTTGTTTAGGAAGAGGATGATGGAGGCGTTGGCGAACCACGGCGAGTGGATGGTGGTGTAGAAGAGCGACAAGCTCTCTTTCATACGGTTCTGGAGCCGGAGAGAAGAAGTGTTCAGAGCATATATATATATATGTGTCATTCTCATTACTGTTGGTCATCTTGGTATTACTTGTACTGAATTTTAAGTTGTCATGAAATAGAAGTTTAAGTTTTAATAAGTGATAAGTGTCATTTTAGTATTATTTATAATTCTAAAGTAATGTTAATGTAAGTACTATAGTATTTATATACTATTATATAATTCATTAATATATTCATTAAAAAGAAATCATTTTATTTTAAGATTTAGACTTTTTGTCATTTTATATTTAGCTTTATTTAACATCAGTTTTAGTAATTTTAGTTATTTGACACTTTTTAACACTTTTTAACACCCCTTCCTTGATACAAGGAAGGAGTGTTAAAAAAACAAACTTGTGTATTGTGATTGTCAAAACATTTGGAATTGTATTAAGTTTAGTGACAACATGTCACAAAGTTTACATGGTACAATAACTGGTAGGCTACTGTTTTTATTAGTGGATGGCAAAAATGTCACAATTTTAATTCATAAGCGTGCGTTATGATTCCGATCTTGATTCAACATTGATTCATTTGGATAAATATCAGGCACAGCAGCTGCATGTTAATTTTTCTAAAAAAAAAAAAAAAAATCAACTAATGCTCTAAACAAACAACCTGGCATTATTATTAAAGGTTAAATTGAACAACTTAAATTAATATAATGTGGATTTTATAATAATAACATTATAATACATTTTAATGATATGAGTAAAAGTATAATATGTAATATAGTGCATATACCTAGCAAAATACTCCTCTATATAGGTATTTTTTCATGCTAACTAAGATGCTATGGTAATCAAATGGCTTTCCTGAGATAAATAACATTAAGCCATGACATATTGTTCTTCAGCTTTTTTATTGACCTCTTTCTGCAGTTGAAACAGATTTGGAGCGTTTTGCACATTAACATTGCATAGGCGAACCCGACCCAAGATATGCTAATCAAAGCCATTGATTGGTATGAGAAGTAAGAGGGAGATGCTCACTTCCATGTTATTTTCCTCCAGCACCTGGTCAAACTCACTGAGGGAGGCTAAAAATATGAGCGACGTCACATTCTCAAAGCAATGGATCCACTTCCGCCTTTCTGACTTCTGGCCACCAACATCTACAATCCTTCGGGGAAAAAAAAGTGGTAAGATCGAGATTATTGTTTATTCTTGAAACGTTCTTGTTTAAACCAAAAACATTCAACACTAACTGTAAACCCCTATTGATTTGATTACTTCCTTGCTGTCATATATCAAACCAGTCTACCTCGAAATAGTCTGGACAGCATCAGGAAATCAACTTGCGTCTTGTTTATAAAACTTTTTCAAAGCAATTTACATTTTCTGAAACTTGCCACAACAAGGCTATAGAATGTTCACTAAGGTTGTCAAATCATTGCTATTGCTAATGTGTTTTTTTATAGGTGGTTGCCATAAAGTAAAAGTAAATCTTATTACTGTACAACACTTTTATTACACCAGGGTTTCCCTATCTGCGATTCGTGACCCCTAGAGGTTTAAGACGGAACTGCAGGGCATTGACGATTTAAATGGATAGTTCACCAACAAATGAAAATTAGCCCATGTTTGTTTGCCTATTGTGACTTTTTTTAAATTGAAATGGCTTCTTGAACAATACAAAGCGTTGGGTGGGGCTTGATTTCGTCCATCGGGAATTGATTGGATGGTTGTGGTTTGCTATTGATCGATCTCATGTGAGTGACATGTTGTCCCGCACTCTCTCAAATTACGTGGATAAATCAATTATAATAAATACCGCAATATTCAATTTTTTTCCAGGAATTGTCCATTTCAATTTCATGGTGACTTTAAATCATAAAAATTTCAAACTAAAATGAATAAATAACTTGAAAAATAAAAACGTAAATATTTGAAATATTTGAAGGCCCGGTTTCACAGACAGGGTTTAGATTAAGCCAGGATTATAAACGTGTCTGAGAAAGAAAAAAAACAAACATTACTGGTGTGCATCTTGAGACAAAACAATGTCACTTACATATTTTAAGATATCTCAGTGCAAGTTGCTTTCATTTAAAACAGCTCAAACATGCATTAGTCTGGGACTAGCTTAAGCCTTGTCTGTGAAACCGGGGGGAAATATGCTTACGGTACCTGAGGGTTATCTTTTCCACGCTGAAGGTGTAATCGTTGATGCCTGTGGTGGGGAATCGGACTCGCAGCACGTCCTGGGCTGTTGGGATGTAGTCTGGCGCCGCAATACGCTCCAAATTTGTCATATAGCTAAAAAAATAATAATAAATTCAACATACTGTACTTGAGTGTTACATTTCAGAACTGTGCGAGTGTGATAAAGTGCCACGATGTTTGCCTTTTGCTTTATTGGTGTTTGTGCTTTAAACGGTAGTTTAATTAAACATCCAGGTTTGTTTGTGTTTCTTATCATGGCTAGGTTTGTAGAACTGAAAACAGGATCGGGGAAGCAGGAGGAGAGAATGAGAAGGACGCGCAGAACTGTGTAAAGGAGTGATTAGGTAACGATTAACAAGAAGCCCTGATACACTTTACAGGAAATTTGCTTAACAATATGCAGCACTGACTTAATTTAAAAGGCTTCAGGTCTGTAAATGGCATTAACAACAAAAAAAAATAAAAAATAAATGTATTATGACAATCTGAGAACTGAAAAGCATCAAAGCATCAATCGTCAACATAAGAGAATGGAGGGAAATACTGACTTGCTTGCCCTGCATGCTTGTCTAAAGATATAGCTGTATTGCCCTCCAATGGTACCATTTGGATCTGCACAAACTATTTCAGGGGTTTTTCAACATTATATGCTTTTGACACAAAAATTCCTTGCTTGGTTTAACAGGGAAATTAAAGTGATTTTTTTTAATTAGACAATTTTAAATTAAACAGTTAAATTTATTGTTAATAGTAACATTTTATTATTAACATGTTACTATTGATACAATACCAATATTTGTATATATCTATATGTTAGAAATATATGAATGTAATTATATAAATGCAATTCTACTAATGTTGGTTATTTAATATTTAATAAATACTAATTAATATCATAATAGAATTTAATAAATAAAATAATAAATAAATAAACATTAAAAAATAAATAATTAATAATGTAAATATAATTCTAATTTTAAAAATCTAGGTAAAAATGCATTTAGTAAAGATTGAATAAATAGTAATGCATATTCAATTTAATAAATGTATGTGAAATAGTTTTTTTTTATTAATTAACTTAAGTAGTATTAAGTATTAAGTAGTATTATAATAATAGTAATAATTATGTCTTTTTCACGTTCTGTGGTCAATATGTTTTACAAATATGTACTCTGCTGTTGTCACAAATAGTCAAAATTATTTAATAAATCCAACCGGGAACACACGGGCGAATAAACAACCACAACCACATTAAACTTAGACGATACCAGATAAAAAAAACACAGGAAACTCAGGGTTTCCAAACAAAACCGGTGTTAACTAATTAAGTACTAACAAGGGAAACAGAAACACAGAAACTAAACAAAACAGAGCATACATGTGACAGCTGGCTTTTAAATGAATATTTTATGTCCATATTATTTATTAAAATTTAATGTAATGAACATGCTAATGTACAGTCAACTGGTCATCATTTCAAAATCAAACCCTTTAGAATGATATAAGACTTCATGTTAGGGTCCTGATCACCCTGTCCGAGTTGGATTTCTGATAGAGATACTCACTATTCTGTCGAGTCCAGAAGCTGATACTCTCTACGGCGACCGTAACAGGTCTTGATACCATCGTCAGCCCAAAGTTTATGGATAGCTGCCACATACATTCTGTCCAAATGTGTTATCTGACATACTTCCACTCCCTGAAACTGTTGCCCATATACCTAAGGATATAAATGGGAACAATTGAGGCTTGTTTATAAGAATATAGTGTGGTTGTAATTTGTAATCCTGGTTTGTCTGAAAGAAGAATCTTACAGTCATTCGGTTTTAATAAATAAACACACACACACACACACACACACAGTATTCTTATAATGCTTATACATTTTAGATTTATAAATATTTTACATAATTTTTATAGAATTTCATAATTTTTATTTTAATGTACATAATATACATAATTATATTGTATATATATATATATATATATATATATATATATACATTCATGTATATATAAATATCCAATATACTGTACATGAATATAAGTGTAAGTATCATATATATTTATCGTATTAATATATTATAGATTGATTGGTTTATGTACATAATTAAAATATTTAAGTAATACTAATACTTTACATACCAATACTGTATAATAATTATAATAACTATTATACTTTTTTTTTAAAGAATTTCGTTTTTTTACAGTATATTACTTTTTTTTGCTTGTGCAAATTGTGCCATCAGTGGGCGTCTCAAGGAACATTGTGCAGTTCATTTCAACTTTACAAATGGGAGAGGTTCAAAAACAATTAAGAGATTTTCTTTGGCAACTCACCTCGTTCTGTGGGTTGGAGTAGGGAATCCTTAAGGTGTTCATCGCCACTGTCAGAGCCTTCATAGCTGTGAAGATATTCTGGAAAACCATTTTAGTGTAGCCACGCCTATCTTCTTCCGAAAAGCCCTTGCCATGAATAATCCTCATCTGCTTAATAAAAGTCGTCTTCCCGCTTTCTCCAGTGCCTGAAATCCACAAGAATAAAAGGACCTCCTTCATATAAAATGCCTTTAACTACTATGTACACACATTTGATTGAATCATTTGTAGAGCCAGACCGATCGGCAGGCCGATATTAGGCATTTTACAAACTATCGGTATCGGCAGTTATAATGACCGATAAATGAATATTTCAAAAATAAAATTAAAACGGACGAAAGAAACACGCTTGAACCATGTCATGAGTGTTGGAGTCCCTGTTGGCAACACTCGTTGAGTTGGTCACGAGACATACATTGCTTGAATAACAATTAAAAGAACATCCCCATAAGTTCTCTTAACTCAAATAGCCATGACAAATTAGCTAGTAATAATTACGTTACGTTGCTACCGTGTAGTTGACTGACTGTCCTTTTAACTTTTGACAATGTGACTGAAGTATTTCTTTAATAGCGCGTGACAGTTATAGCAATGAGACGCATCATCTCTCCTAGGCCTGTTATATTGAAAACGTATGTTTTACAATTTGCAGTATGACGTCATCCATTGCTAAATTATGGCTCATCATAGACTAGCTAACCACAAAGCTAGCTAATGCCACTATCATCAGTCTGTTCTGTTGTGACAAAAGAAACAAGTTTCTTTTTAAAATGCATTATCATTTTATTTTAGTTAAAACTCATAAATAACTACAAATAAATAATGTTAGGGAAATCTGTTAATGTTTTGTTGCGCGTTTCTGAAAAAATAAATAAATAAAAAATATCGTCCGATATATCGGAATATCGAATTTTAAAACCAACAAATATTTGTATCGGTATCGGCCTTCAAAATCCTTTATCGGTCGGGCTCTAATCATTTGATACAATGCACTTATTTGTGTACATGATTTATGTAATTACATCTGTAATTAATTCTGTAATTACAGAATTACCCCTTATCCCCAAAATGTTCCCCATTAAAGTGTCAAAAGCCATGAACCAAGCCAACCAGTAACAAAGTGAATCAAACTTTGATTTGAAGCAAAAAATTATTTGAAATTCAGACAAAAATACAAAGGCTCAAGACAGTGTATTTGACGGATTTAACTTAGGGAAAGAACTACAATCCCATGAAGCATTGCGAACAGTGGAATCAAATAAAAAATGATGGAGATAAAACTACTCCTTTACAAATGTTGATTAAGGGGCGTTTACACGACAACGTTTTCAACTAAAAATGGAAAACCTTTTATGTGTTTTGACCGTTCATTTATACGACAACTGTTTTGGGGGCCTAAAAAAACAAACTTTTGAAAATGGGTTTCAAAGCACACGTTTTTGAAAACGATACCGTTATAGTCTCAGTGTAAACTACAAAAACATACATTTGTGAAAACGTTGACGTCATGCACGTGTGCATTAAGCGTTCAGTCTATATCCGTGTAGTGTTTATTTACAAAGTGACATCGCTAACTACTGGCCAGGCTGCAAAATACAGTTTTTTTTTGTAGTTTTCTTGGATCCATGTGAAGGGGGATCAAATATTTTGAGAGTGTAAGGAGACCGACTCGATTATGCCATTCGCAATGCTTCATGGGAGAGTGGGCAAAGCTAAAGAGCTTTTTTGGCGCATTTAGCTTTTTCCGACTCTCTGATTGGTGGAGTTTTCTGTACTGCATCATGGGTAATGTAGTTCTTCACTGTTAAACTCTTATTTTAAAAATAAGCTGAAATAATGCGGGGCTGGCGGCTTATACCATGGATTAACAACCTCGTGGCGAACAATAGGTCTGTCTTTAAAGGTTCACAAGTTATCGTTCAAAATCAATTTTCTTATGGTGAAAATGGAGATATTACTTTCAGAACCCGACCGATGCATTATATGGTGGCAAAAGTGTTTTGCAATACAAGATGAAAAAATAAGTGCATTGACACATAGTACATAGTATCTAAAAGACACCCCAAGATAAAGTCAGGCCGAATTAAAAAAATTAAGTCAATATTACATGAAATAGAAAAGGGATGTCAAACACTACTTCTGAAACCAGGTCATTGCATGACAGACAATAGAGAACCGAAAGGAATGCAAGGTGCAGATGATAGCATATGTGGCTTTTCTCATGCACAAAAGAATGTTATCTGGCCTGTTAACAAAGTGAGATGTTTGAATCTCAGACTGACATTCGGAGACGTGCCGTGTCAGAAAGCATGTGGCTGGACGTGTTTGGATGCCTTCACCATCGGGAGACTTTCTCTGCTGTAAAGTCTACAACCATTTCTCTCTTATTGTTTTCGTTTGATGAATTTGAGCAGATAAGATTTAACAAGTTATCGGTAACTCAAACTGCAAATATTTGACGGGCAAACAATCACACATCACGTCATCAAATCAGCGTGAGCAGTGACAGAAAGGAAATCATTTTTACGATGAGCAAGATTTTTTTTTTTTCAGGCATGTCCTTCTGATGTTCTTCAAGAATGTGTCCCTCAAAATATCACGAGACAATGTTGCTTTTTTGTAAAGTTGACTTGCTAAGTTGCTATTGACAACTTTCTCCGGGTAGATGGCTCAACACATGCTGTGATATTCTTTACAACACCCTTATTACCTTTTAATTTTAATTTTAAAAAAAAACATAAATAAAGGTTAAATAAATAAAAAAATAAAAAAAACATGCATAAACATGCATTTTCCAAATAATGGTTTACTCCCTTTACAGTTAAGATGACACCAGATACACTCACCTGATCTTATCGCCTTGGGTGATTTCTTCAGTGTCTATAGTTAAATATATTTTAATAGGCAAAAAGATCTCACCTAATAAAAGTATTTTGATTTCTCTCCGTTCTCTTTTCTTCTGGTCAGCAAGGATTCTTTTGATTTCATTGTGAACGGCCACGGCACTCTTCTCATCTTCAGACATGCAACAGGTGCACGTCGTATACCACCATCTCCAACAGCACCCCATGTCTCCTATAGGGCAGAATGAAACTTTATGCAGACCACATTTGATTTCAGTTACCCTTTTAATATAATGGCTCTTAAGAAAATGGGGAATTAAGAAATGTAGAACGTATAGGTTATAATTGCGAGGTTGTTTAGATTCAAATCTTTCGAAAAGAATCAATTGGTTCACAAAACCGGTCAGTCCCAGATGTTCTTCAAGGAGTTGTAATTCAGTAAGTAACATTTAAGTGGAGAAATGTTTGTAGCTAAAAAAAAAAGGAAATTGATTATATCAAATGGTATTTATGTACATCATAAGCGTAATTTGCAGGTGGGACATGTCCCCACCAATTTTTGCTAGGGTCAATAGTCCCACACCACCTTTGAAACATCTTGCAACACTGATGTAACTAATGGACCATTAAAGAACATGCTTTGCACCAATATTGGATGTTCTTAAACGACAAATTAAACACAATGTACTATTTTAAATCGATTGCTGGACTTTGGTATGATAGGTAGGCCTACATCTGATTTATGATTTAGCCTAGCATTGTATTAACCCCCTCACCCTCACACATACACACACAACAACACACTTGTCTTGTCCCACCACTTACGCCACTGTATGCTACTTTGTTTTTAAGAGCCATGTTGGCTGTAACAAACTGAACTAGGCTACCCGAGCTTGAAATATGCTAGAGACTGAGGTAATAGTGTTGTGACATAAAATAAACACTTAATCGTTTTATTCACTGCTCGAAAGAACCGATTCGCGGAAATGAGCTGAACTTCCATCATTAGTGTAGCCTAGCCTTAAATGTGTACAATTCTATTCCAACGAATAGGCTATGTATTAATGCTATTCTGGGGCAAATCAGCTCTTAATTGTGATATTGTTTTAAAAATCCATTTTAAAGAAATACATTATACAATCTCGAACTTAGCCTAAGAAGAAAAAGATGAAACCTAATAGGCTACTTATAATTAACGTTACAGGTTGGCAGTGCCACTGAACCTTTTATTATTATTTTAAAGAAAAAAAAGAATATAGGTTACTTAAATAGACTATAAATGCGTTGAATCACTTACCTGCATTCGTCGACACACCTGTACGGGGTCAGTAAAACGAAACACGATCCATTTTCCTCCCTGAGCCGAACTGGATCTGAACTAACTTCTATCTCCTGTAGAAGTTTTCTCAGAGGTCGCCCCCCGGAAAAAAAAATCCAGATTTATCTGTGCATCTATCTTCACATCATTTCCCCCCTGGCTTCAGACCGCTACCTGCAATTCAGGAAAGTCCTTCTTGAACTCTGTGAATTGGCTATGCGCTGTCTCAAAACCTAAACCAGCTGCCTACTTAGAGAGCGGTTTGAGGCAAAGACGCAAGCGTTCTTGTGTTTAAATGCTCTAAACGGTGCAACGGAGCAGAATAGAAGGATCTCGAGGTGCTTTTTCAAAAGTTTTTCGCTTGACGAAAAACGCTCGAGACGCGACGCAAGACTGACGCATGCGTATAGACGAAAAACTTACGCGCCCGGTGTGAACGTCCCCCTAGGCGTGCACCAGTCAGCATTTTTAGGCATCATATCTCCTAGAAATGCCGTCTTAGTGGACAGCTTCCTAAGTTTTTAAGTGACTATAAACCTAAAAGCTGCATTAACCCTTATAGAAAATGAATAGAATAGTAGCTGCTGAGACTGACCCAAGAGGATCGAGTAGGCTAAATATTATAGCCTACATAAGGCTATAGATTATACAAAACACGTTCTAAGTCACAAGTGGTGTTAATTTCTTGAATAGCTGTACAGGTATTTGACACTCCTCTCTCGAGCTCTGTGGATGTCAGTCTTTTGTATTCGCAGGCAGAACCGGTTTAACAGGCCTTTCGCTGTGTTGTGAGATATCGAGATTGCCTATAGTCCACATATCGCCATGGGAACCAGGTAAGTAAGTCAAAGTCCTTGAGATAGTCAGAATGATTTTGGTAGGCCTATATTTTTAAACAGAGAATCTATACCAACCTAGAATTGTAATTCAAATAGCACTACTGCTTTGTTATTCCAAGCAGTTGCCACATGGTGCCATCAAAGACCTATGAATAGTCCCATTCAATGTATTTCATTTTCATATATACATCTCACACACACACATCTCAGCTGAAGTGACCTGGAAAGGTCTTGAAGGAAGATGGCAGCTTGCATTTATTCAGGCAAGACGAATCAAAACATACTTTTACTTTGGAGTAAATTTGGCTGCTTTGTGCCATGTAAACGTCAACATGCTGTTAGTTTCAGTTTAATCTTAATATAATGTAATAGTATAAAAATAATTTAAATTCCAGGATGAGGAGGATATTTTTTGGAGTATAGCTTGTTATTTGTGAAGCATATCTGCTGTGAGAGCTGTAGTTGTGGAATTGCTAGTCCCTCCAAATGCAATGCAATAAAGATGTAGATTCAGGCATTCAAGAATGATTTAGCTTTCTAAAACCATTCAAATGTGTTGGATGTGTTGAGCTGCTTTAAATGACATTGAATCGAAACGTGCTTCGATTTACAAGAATATGTATGACTTTTCATTGCTTTTGTTTAGTGGCCTATTTTCAGTGGGAAAAGTGTCCTCTAGTTTTGTGTTATAGATTTAAATGGTCATGAGATTGAGATTGTAAATTTTGTTTCAAAAAGACACTGTGTCCTTATTGCCCTATGAATAGAGGATAGTGTGATGATAATGTGTATGTGTGTAGGGTTCCTGGAAGTGGAAATCCCTGACATTGTATTTAATTTAACATTTTTGACTGGTCCAGTGTCACACTGGTGCTAATTTGATTATCTGAGCAGTGTTCTAACAGCACTAGGACATTTCACTGTTTGTATCACTCAACTTTCAAATGTATACCTGTCATCTTTTATATCAGATTCTTAAATTTAATCAAATTCATATAGAATAATAATGGGCTATAGGGCTGTGCTACCAATCAAATGAAATCACTATCAACACAAGCCATGCTTGCATTGCAGAGGTGGGACAGAAGCTGCAACTGAGTAAATCACAGATGCATTTACAGTGATTATAATTGTTGTATAAATAATGTTGCAAGATTAATAATTTCAGAACCATAACATTATATCGTGAAGCATTAATTGAATGACTTTGGAATGCAGTGGTCTGTTTACTGAAATGAAGCATCCTCAATGATGTATGCAGCCGATGCAGCCTTCGAAATGAGACACAGCAATAGTGAGCAACTGTCCCGTCTGTCAGATGGAGTGGCAATGATAGCCACCAGAGGGCACACCTCCTGTCTCCTTGATCATATCATGAACTGCATTTCCCATGATTCATTGCCTGGACTTACACTCACCTAAAGGATTATTAGGAACACCTGTTCAATTTCTCATTAATGCAATTATCTAATAAACCAATCACATGGCAGTTGCTTCAATGCATTTAGAGGTGTGGTCCTGGTCAAGACAATCTCCTGAACTCCAAACTGAATGTCAAAATGGGGAAGAAATGTGATTTAAGCAATTTTGAGCGTGGCATGGTTGTTGGTGCCAGACGGGCCGGTCTGAGTATTTCACAATCTGCTCAGTTACTGGGATTTTCACGCACAACCATTTCTAGGATTTACAAAGAATGGTTTGAAAAGGGAAAAACATCCAGTATGTGGCAGTCCTGTCACTGTGGGCGAAAATGCCTTGTTGATGCTAGAGGTCAGAGAAGAATGGGCCGACTGATTCAAGCTGATAGAAGAGCAACTTTGACTGAAATAACCACTCGTTTCAACCGAGGTATGCAGCAAAACATTTGTGATCCACAACACGCACAACCTTGAGGCGGATGGGCTACAACAGCAGAAGACCCCACCGGGTACCACTCAACTCCACTACAAATAAGATGGTCTGATGAGTCTCGATTTCTGTTGAGACATTCAGATGGTAGAGTCAGAATTTGGCTTAAACAGAATGAGAACATGGATCCATCATGCCTTGTTACCACTGTGCAGGCTGGTGGTGGTGGTGTAATGGTGGGGGATGTTTTCTTCATTTACCAATTAGGCATCGTTTAAATGCCACGGCCTACCTGAGCATTGTTTCTGACCATGTCCATCCCTTTATGGCCACCATGTACCCATCCTCTGATGGCTACTTCCAGCAGGATAATGCACCATGTCACAAAGTTTGAATCATTTCAAATTGGTTTCTTGAACATGACAATGAGTTCACTGTGCTAAAATGACCCCCACAGTCACCAGATCACAAGCCAATAGAGCATCTTTGGGATGTTGTGGAATGGGAGCTTTGTGCCCTGGATGTGCATCCCACCAATCTCCATCAACTGCAAGATGCTATCCTGTCAATATGGGCCAACATTTCTAAAGAATGCTTTCAGCACCTTGTTGAATTAATGCAATGTAGAATTAAGGCAGTTCTGAAGGCGAAAGAGGGGCAAACACAGTATTAGTATGGTGTTCCTAATAATCCTTTTGGTGAGTGTATGTTCTGATTCCTGGCACCTGTGTGCGATCATGTTTGCCTTATTTAAGCCTTGTGTGTTTTGTCAGATTTGATTGGACTATTTTGTGGCCAACATAGTGCATAGTCCTCCAACATGTTTTAGTCACACTGGCATGGTTGCAAAATGATTGCATTTAACTCCACTTTTAGACAAACACTCACAAACTTTCCTAAGAAATTTGCCCTCGGGGGAAATCTCTGCTGCCATTTTGAAGTGTTTTCAACCTTGTCAAGTAGGCAAGGGAAGTTTATTTGGACAGAACATCCACTCTGTTTTGACTGAGGGAGCGAGTCTACTCAATATATATATGGTGCATTCGTAATTACCATAGATTTCAGCACGTGCTACCTGACCTCTGCAGATTTTTTTATTAACAGTCCGAGAACGTAACGTGTTGTCACTTCGAAATTATGGTAATTACGACATGACGTGAGCGCAGCAACACTTTGTAGACCACAATGCAACACAGTTATGTGACGTCACATCAGATCGTGCTTAATTTACCCCCACCCCACTTAACTCTAGAGTATGATATTGGAGTTATTTTGACATTTAACCACATATTTAACCAACATACTCTACCTTAAACTGACTGTTTACAGTTCTAATTTATTGTATAGTTATCATTTTTCTTTGTGTAATTTTTTACATTTTCACCAACAGCCCAAGCATACAAACAGACAAATAAAACTAACTCATAATTACATTTTGTCCAGGAATGCTCTGTTATAAATAATGATAACACATTAATTTGGCTGATGAGTATGCAAACTGAAGGTGCATTTAGGGCTCATTAAATAACTCCATTTTTCTCTAAGGACTGGACAAGGACAATGTTTTTGACGTCAGAGAAGACGTCGCGGATGTTTTTGGTGTCCGTGGCGCAGGTGAAGTGAGAGTACATTTTTTTGGACTTCTTTGTCTCGTAGGAAATTGCATTCTGTATATATAAACCTCTGATGAAATCCATGGCATCTTGAACGTCCCTACGTTTACCTGAAGATGGCATCAAACCACAGAGGAAAGGAAAGAAAGAGTCAATTAGGTATGACAAACAAGAGATAATGCTGCCTTTCACTTTGAATGAAGGTGCGCCAAACTACCTTTGAATTTAGGAAAGTATGTTTTTAGATCTGAGAACTGAATCTTTTCAGCCAGGATGTCTTTTTTGTTCAGGAACAGGATGACAGAGGAATTAGCAAACCACTTTGAGTGGATGGCCGTGTAGAACAGTGACAAGCTCTCCTGCATACGGTTCTGTAGCCAAAGAGAGGAAGATTACTTTAGTACAAAGAGATTTATCAATTTTACACTGAAAGGAGAGATATTAGGAAGCATACATCCTTG
Organism: Pimephales promelas; assembly: GCF_988280905.1. Lineage (NCBI taxonomy): Eukaryota > Metazoa > Chordata > Actinopteri > Cypriniformes > Leuciscidae > Pimephales > Pimephales promelas. The sequence goes on along the minus strand of NC_142770.1, from coordinate 13,897,006 downwards.
TTATTCTCCTCCAGAAGTTGGTCGTACTCGCTCATGGAGGCTAGAAATATGAGCGATGTCACATTTTCAAAGCAATGGATCCACTTCTTTCTCTGTCCTCTCTGACCACCGACATCTACAATCCTGAAAAGACAAACAGAATAAAAATTAAGTTTAGTCACATCCACTTTTATATTTTATCTGGTGTGGTGAATTTGCACCAGGCCCAGATTTGTCCCTAAAATCGGTTCCTTATTCCCTTATCACATTTCTTCTGAATCAGATGGCTTCTCACCTTGATTTTTGATGTACAGAAACACTAGGGACAAACGAGGTCATTAACAAGACACAGTTGAGACACGAGGGCAAATTAAACACTATGGCAACAGATGAATGAGAGTAAGAAACTGAACTAGGATCATTATAAAAAACGAACTCAAAGTTTGTGATGCGAAACCATCTTAGCAGGTTGAAGGCTCATGGTGGAGGCAATGGAGGGAGCAGCCATGGTGGAGGCTTGCATGAGAGGCAAGGCAGAACCAGGGGGATGACTGACAGAGGTGGAGCCAGTTTATGAGGAGACCCAGACGAAGCGGAAGAGACCGGTCGACACCGAAGAAACTGAGACCAAGGTGGATCCCTAGTGACGAGTGGCCGAGGTGGAGCCTCGGAAGAACTGTATAGCACAGAGAGAGAGTTAAGAGACGACCTCCTTGGCCATGACAGGGCAGACAAAGAATTAAAAAACGGCCTCCTTGACCAATTCGAAACAGGCATAGAGTTCAAAAACGACCTCCTTGTTTGATCCAGGACAGGCAGAGAGTTCGAAAAAGTTCTTGCTAGTTGTTCTTGGAAGAATGAACTCACAAGGCGATGAGCACACAGAACGCTGCTGACAGTTTGAGACGATGTGTTCTTGCTGGTATTGCGCAATAGTACCCCCACACAGACGCCGTCTGCAGTGGCCAAACATAACGAGGATTATTGACGTTAACAACCAGGCTTTATTGCCCAAGCCTACCCTCAGCTTAAGGGATTACCCTACATACACTACAATGTAACGTAAATTCATAACAATAAAGCAACACCTGTCTTATTTTAATTCTGCTTCTGTTGTTTGTTTGTGTACATCATTAGCCAATGGCGGGAAAAAATGGCGCTAATATTCAGGTAACTTAAAATTCTTCTTCCCGCTCGGAGCTCCTTCCTCGAATGCCGAAATGAATGATGGGATATTTCTGCCGTCCAGTTCACAATAGCTACTAACCGATGCAACGGTTTTTAACCGTTCTTGCCAAAATGCAAATTTGTGTATTGGGACAGTACTTTGGCCGCGACTGATGACGTTTCACAAGTCCACAAGAACACAAGTACAGACAAGAAGGCATATTGAGAAACGGCCAAATTAATGCTTCCTCGCTGCTCTGTCCTCCAGCCTGTGACTCTGAAACTCATTGGACTCATCCATCTTTTAGGGCATCTCAATTTTCTAATTACACCATGAGGAGGCAAGAAACGAGGAGCGAGGAAGCTTCCTGAGGAGTCATGAGCGAGGATACATAGGTGCATCCTTCCCTTGCATCCTAAGGGGGTGGAACTAACAGGAAAGGAAAGGACATGAGGATGCACAAACAAGAAATGAGAAGCACCCATAGTATGGCATTCTTTTCTTAGCGTCCATTTCCATAGTGAGTTGTCGATTCGTTGCTCTGTTGAGAATGTCTTGTGTGGATAGGCTACAATGAACCTCTCTAAATTGACTGAACTTACTCCTGGACATGTTTTTGGGACCCGCATACCTCAAGTAAGATTTGGGCTAATTAACCGAGAGTTCTGGGTGTCTTTGACTGTAAGATAACCTTGCTTTCTGGAATACACCTCAGGAATATGTGGGTATGTTGATGGACCCATAACGTTAATGTTAAGACAGGTTGTCCATTGCCTTACCTGAGAGTCATCTTCTCCAATTCAAAGCAATAGTCTATGATGCCGGAAGTGGGGAATCGGACTTGAAGAATATCTTGATTTGTTGGGATGTAGCCTTCGGCTGTGATGCGATCCAAGTCATCAATAAAGCTTTAAGAAACACGTAATTCAGACACTTTTATTGAAAACCATACCATGTGCCGTAGAATTGGTTATGAAGGCATTGTTTGCATATTTATTTGCATATGATTCATTTCACGAATTGCCATTGGCATTAGGAAAAAGACAAGAGGAGGTAGACAAAGATGAAGGAAGTTACTAAAAGACAGGAATTGTCTTGAAAACACTTACTACTTAGTGGAGTCTAGTAACTGATACTCTCTGCGCTTTTCATAGCAGATCTTAACGGCTTGGTCTTTCCATAGTTGACGAATAGCCTCTATGTAATTTCTCTGCAGCTGTGTTATCTGATGTATGTCCAAATCCTTGAACCACTGGGCATAAACCTACAGATATCACAGAATCACGAGACTGGAAATGACAATTACAGTGCAAGATCTTTATTAAAAAGTGTCCCTATTATGCTATTTTAAAGGTTCCTAAATTTCTCCTCCAAATTTTTTTACATGCATCCAAGGTTCAAAACTTTAATTTTCCTCATAATATACATTGCAGCACCTCCTCTTTCTCACAGTGTCTGAAACAGTTCGATAAATGTTTCAGTGTTTTTAAACCCATCCTTTCCTCTGATTGGTCAGATGGCCCAGTTTTATGCGATTGGTCTACTCTGCTCTAATTCACCTTTGGCTAAGCCACGCCCTAGAATGTAGATTGACCAATCACAGTGCAGCCAAGAACGAGCCCCCACAGAGGTCGGACACTTTTTCACAGCCCTCCATTGATTTTCAACACAGGCATCTCATATTTTTGGTCTCGCCAGGCTATTACCGTCGTAGTTTTATCCAAAATATGGTTAAACGTTGTGCCTGGGGCATTTGTAACAAAGATACGCGTTTCCCAGAGAGGTTGGAGGGGGGTGTCTGTTTTTTCCCATCCCAAAACCGAAGTCAAATCCTGACAAGTGTCGTCTTTGGATTAAACTGTGGATGTCCTCAGTCAGCTAAACCCCTCAAAGATCAACAAGCACATCTAACCTTACTGTGAGTGTGAAGTTATACAAGTTAGACCGTTTTATAATGTTTTAGGTTATGATTTCGGTTCTCATACTGGTTGTTGATTCGCTAGCACACGCTGCTAATAAATACAACGTTATACTCATGTAGTCTGTTTGCTTTGTAATAGCGATTATAGAAGTGAATAGAGACCTACCCAGCTTTGCATGAACAGTGTTGCTCCCTGATATTGTTAGTCCCAGCCTCCGTCTCGATTAGGATATGCGTGGTTCATTTTTTTGACTGTGACCGGTAACGTTAAGCTTTTGCCTCTATTTTGGATGCCTTGTTGTTCTTGCGTTTCACCTGAATGTCTTGAATATAACCTTCGAACGCATATTGCAGCCCCGTTTGCCTACTTCTATCGGACACTTTATTTGCTGCTTTATAAAAGTTTGATAACATTTCAGCAGGAAGAGCTGTCACAGCATAAGCCATGCAGAGCGCAGATGAAGTTTGACGGATGTAGCAACAGTAACTAAGGGGGGCGGAGCTTAGCCAAAGGTGAATTGGTGTAGTGTTACACATTTATTAAATGTTTAATTTAGGTTCCAGTACAATAGTATATAAACTGAGAAAGTCTAGTAGACTGAATTTAGCATTTGAGGTATAAATGAGCAAGAGATCCTGCCAGTCCTGGTCTCTCTATTGTAAGTTAAATCAATACTCTTTGTCTTTAATGATTGGTCTATTCTGGGGAGCATGATTCTTTTGTGTAGTTAACTTATATTTGCTTTTTATTTAAATTTCCGTTGTATTGTGCACTACTGGGCCACTGTACCAAAGGCTGGCATTATGCAATTACAATCTACATAGGTTTGTGCAAGAAGTAAGACTGGAATTACTGACGACTCGTTTCAGGCAGTTCAGAATCGGTTTTTCTATTGGGAGACAATGGTCCTGTCCTAAATGGCACCTAAAATTGCGAGTTTTTCTTAGTGTTATTATAAATGTATACATAATTTAATAATTAATATTTTTTATAATCTATAATAATTATTTTTTTTTATTTATTAACATTTGCCAAACCCACTACTATTATGTAGTTTTATAATAGTAGTGGGTTTTAAATAGGATTGTTGATATAAAATGGCCCTCATGAATCTCCGGCTCACCAGAAACACACTCGGGCTCTTGATCACCTCGTTCTGTAGGTTGGAGTAGGGAATCTTTAGCGTGTTCATGGCTTCTGTTATTGCACTCATAGCTTGTAAGATATTCTGGAAAACCAGTTTAGTGTAGCTACGCCTCTCATCAGTTGAGAAGCCCTTTCCATGAATAATCCTCATTTGCTTCGTAAACGTTGTCTTTCCACTTTCTCCCGTGCCTAAATGAAAGCAAAACATTTTAATATATATATTTATTTTTTTATAATTTCTTTGTAATTTTTCTTCAATTTAATTGTCTTTTCAGAAAGCTCAGCACTGAGTGTGTTTTGATATTTCTTCCTTAAGTTTTATGAACTCAGAAAATACACAGACGAGCCATTACATTATGACAACCTACCTAATAACCTGTAGGACCTCCTGCAGGGTTGTGGTGGTGTACCGCAAACCCACTTTTCTACTACAATTACAAATGTTCAGTCAGTTTAACTTGGAGGCCAAGGCATTAACAGTGGTTCCTCGAACCATACCTTGACGAGCAGCATGGCATGGCGCATTATCCTGCTGGTAATGGCCATCACCAGCAGGGCATCAGTTGCCATAAATGGGTGCACTTGGTCCACAACAATGTTCAGATTCCTGACAACTGTCAGGGATTGTGCTATTGGGAAGGAAATATCGCCCACAGATTAACACCGCCCTGTCCGCCCAACAGTGCATCCAGGTGTCAAAGCCTCTGTTGGAAATACGCACTCTACAAATTCTACAAACAATGCCCCATAATGACAAGGTGAAAGAAGTTTGTTTGAAATCTTTGCAAATTTATTAAAAAATAAAAAAATAAAAACGAAAAAAAATCACATGTACAAGAATTTGTACAGCCTTTGCTCAATACTTTGTTGAAGCACCTTTGGCACCAATTACAGCCTCAAGTCTTTTTAAGTATGATTCTCCAAGCTTGGTACACATATTTTGGGGTAGTTTCTTTCATTTTTGCAGAACCTCTCAAGCTCCATCAGGTTGGATGGGGAGCGTCTCAGGTCTAATCAGCTCTTATATAATCACATTTCAGGAAAGTCCCTCAAGAGAAATTGCCCAAAATGGTATTTACTAAAAACAAATGTTCATGCTCTGACTAAATTTATTTTCACAAGAAAAAAAAAGTCTTCAAATAAATTTTCACCAAGATAAATTCTATTTTGTGTGCTTATTTTTATACCCTTTTCCACATGATAACTTAAAATGAATCAACGTGAAAGTTTTAATGCAATTCAGATAAAAGACTGACAGAATCATCTCACCTAATAAAAGCAACTTGATTTCTCTCCGTTCTTTTTTCCTCTGCTTTGCAAGGATGTGTTTGATTTCCTTATTTATGGCGATGGCATTCCTTTCATCTTCAGGCAAGAAGTAGGTGCAACATCCACAGTAGTACATCCCCATTTCTCCAACAGAAATTGACTGTAAACATAAATAATTATTGGCATTCAGCATTAGCCATATTTTGACCATGTAGTTGGGGTAAATTTATGTTTTTAATATGGGGGAACACTTCTCAGATAGCAAACTGATATTGAATAAACGTAGAAACGACGTTTCTCGTGACTGACATTGTTTTGCTGGTCGATTTTAGTCAGACGCGCCAATATTCAAAACTAACGAAAAATCGACAGAGTTAGTTGTTTTCCTAACGTTGAAACGATGTTGATTTCAAGTTGATTTTGCAATTGAAAAAAGTGACGCAATCCCCCTGAATTCACCCTATAATCGTATATGCAAATTTGGCAGTTTGGGTTTCTTGGACGTGTGCTGGGAGCATGGAAAAAGAAAACCCGGAGTGGAGTTTGAGCGGGGTAATTTAAAACCTTTTGATGCGGTAGAGATTTAAAACTCTTATCCAAACCGGTTTTTTTTCTCCGTTGCCAGGTAACACGTAAAGCCGGTATTACTCGATATCAGGGCTGTAACCACCACCATAGTGTGTTGTTCGGATTATTCTTTAGAAAAAGGTTAAAAAAGTTACATTTTAGGGTGGTCTAACAGCGCCTGTCAATGGGCTCTATGCACGGCGTTATTTCCGGTGAAGGATTAAGGATGCTCGATAACTTCCGCCGATCATAGAGTCCAATGCAATACCGAGAATTTATATTGAATTTTATACTCCATGGTTATATGAAACGTTAGTCACAAAAACAGATAAAACAGACACCCCTCGTTGTGTTTATGCTTCTTTTTAAAATTATATTAAATAAACATAACTATATATAAAATTACATCTAAACGTACGTTTTCGTTTCAAAGACGGGAGGACAGTAAATATTCAAGACTCTGCCATAATCCCGTTTTCTCCGGTTTTCCTCCGCTTTAATCTACACAACCGGAAATGGACGAGCATCCTTACGTCAAATGCGGAACTTATGCGTGCATATCCACAAGTTTCCTACGCCCCATGAGGCCTTGCGTCAAAAGTGGGCGCGACTTCCGGTTGGAAGTAAACAAAGCACGATTTGACATGCTTGACACTCGTTCATTCAACAGTTGACAGTCATTCAAGTTATAGCGATCCAAACTAGCTAACGATGTGGGAACACAACCTCAACGAAATTAAAAAAGGTGAAATAACAGTACCTTTACCCTCCGCAGTAGTTGATTGGGAGTATTATAATAACATTATTAATAATCAATACTCATCAAGGCATGGTGACAGACAGTTGTGCGAGCTGACAAACAATTAAAATAAAAAATACACACTTAGTCATTGTGCTTTGGAGTTTATTCAAAATTATAAATGAATGTGCTACTTGAATACATTAACTGGCACATTTGGTATTCTGTCAACACAGGCTTTGATCCTGAGTTTAGGTGCAACATCAGTAGAGAACAGCCAAACACATGCTGATAAAAGTTTATAGAATATTAAGAATTTAAACAAATGTACACAGGAAGATTCGTCGTCTTTTGGGAGGTGATGGAAACTACAGTCGTTGGCAGGAACACTCTGATTTCGTTTTCAGCTTATGTTCAAAACAATCACGTTTAAGCCACTGAACTAGTTTAGACCGGTTATACATACAACCGCGAACAGCACATGTTGTCCATGAGCTCCGTAACGACATCTCTCATAAAGATTTGCGTCTTTAAATAGTAAAATAATTCTCCGAAAAACAGCTAGCCTCTTCGCTAACTAACACACAAAATACCATTGGAATGCTACTTCCGCCGCCTCACCGGAAGTTTCACCCACTTTATTTTTTACAGGAGCGCCCCTCGGAAACTTGTGGATAGCCCATACTAATGACTAGATGACCAATTCCGAGAAGATGGCCTTACTGTAACCTGTAAACAGAAGCAGCGCGCGAATTCAGGGCTTGACGTTATACCCTTTAGTTTTAACGGCCAGTGCGAGCCGAGGTAAGAAGTAGTTAAACATTTAATATTTGCCAATTGTTTAACACTATAAATGTTAAATGGACGACGGTAATATCTAGTGAAGCAAACTACACGATTTTAAATGTTTTTAAATGTAGCCGTTTTGAATTGAAAATTGAGCCGAGCATTTTGCAATTTGAAATGTAACAAAATACATAAACGGAAATTAAAGTATTTAACTAGAACTTTAATCCTTAAATTCAAACTAGAACAAATATAATTTTGTCCGCCACTTATCACAGCCCATTCTCACCCCCAAGGCGTCACTTAACTGACGCCTTGGGAAGCATTTGGACATGCTTCAATATCTGACGCTTTAGGCGCCCTTTAGCGTCAGTAAAGCCTAGTTCACACTACGTGATTTTAAGCCCGATTTAAGCCCGATTTGCAAATCGTTGAGTCGCCGACAAGTCAGGGTGTTATCGCGTGCAAATCGCGGGCGATTAGCGGACGATTAACGCTCGCCAATCCGTTAGTGTGAAAGAGCCAACAACGCACCAAAGACAGCTCGCAGACAGGTCACCGAGCTCAGAAAAATATCTAGCATGCTAGATATCTCGAGCAGTCGCGCGACTCAATCTCAGTGATGTCATGAGTACAGCCAATCATAGCAACGCATGGGTTGAGGACACCAGGTAAATCTTACTTTTTCTTTTCTTTTTTGCATTTTTTTTTCTCAGAGCAGATCGTCGAGCAAACAGTGTGCAGCACTAGTTTCTGTCTGATGTCCATATTCGCGTGTTGTGTTCTTCTCTGCAGTTTCGCGTTATTTCTGGTTCGTTTTATTGCGTGGTTTTTCGTGACAAAACATGGTTTCTAGACCAGATAGAATCGTGTTGTTGTCAACTCGTCGTTATTTGTTTGATTATTTTCAAGATTTAGACCGTATAGTACTGAAACAGCTCTCATTGAGTCACAAATGATATGCTCTTATCATCCGATCGTGGTTGTATCTCTATGTAGTGCGTTGTCAACTCGTGTAGTGAGTTACCTCCTGTTGTGGATCAATCACGTTGTGTTGTGTGGTGTGAACAGCTAAACAACTTGAACACTCATGATTTCACTGAGAGCAAGTCATGTAGTGTGAACTGCACAGTTCAGCCCGACATTTTAAAATCATGTAGTGTGAACTAGGCTTAAGATGACGCCCTAGGATCGCGTGTACCCTACCCCCACCCCACACCTAAACCTAACCGCGTCCTCTAACAGACGCTTTCCTTTAGCGTCAGTTAGATGACGCTGTAGGATCGCGTCATGTAAGTGACGCTAAAGGGCGCCTAAAACGTCAAATATTGAAGCATGGTCAAAGGTGACGCCTTGGGGTGAGAATGCGTTGCTTATCAACAGATCTGGCCTTATAATATGGAATAGGTATGGAAGGGATTAACGTTGTACACTTCAAAAATGACATGAGGTAATTGTTTGTTGTGTGATATAATATTGCTTAGTTAAAATAATGGAATACATTTGAATTGTTGTAGCCTAGATGAAAGCGATATTAGGCTGCACTCGAAACAGCACTCTTGCTTAAAATAAGCCAAACTTTTTTCAACGTGTAGATCCAAACATCACCTTTAATAATAGTGTAAAAACAGCTCTGTAATAAAATGTAAACTATACTTAAATAAGTAAACAAATAAACAGTCATAGGCTATATCGTATTTAACATCAGCAAAAAGGGAAATAGGGTAATAAAGAGAATCACCCACCTTCATACAACAGGCTTTCCACCTTCCTTGAAACAAACAGTGACCGTGGCACCTTGAATGAGTTTTCCTGAACGCAGTTTTCTGTAAATCACTTCAGATTTACCAGTTGCACTTCCTGAAAGCCTGACATTAATGCATCATATGCCAGGTATGTTGTAGAGCAAAAGACAACCAATGAGAAGTCAGTGGAATGCGCCATGGGAATTTTCCTCCCAGGTTTATTTAAACTGACACATCTTTTTAACTAGCCTAGTAGTTCTTTCCATGCTGTTTATTATCTGTTTTTGTTGATTCATTATTTACTTGCTAGGGAAGAACGGGGCTAGTTGTCACACAGGGAGTCGTAAAAGCTATATTGGAGTGGTTGCCACTTTTTTGTGCCACAATTTATTAATTACATTTTTTTTTTAAAGAACAAGTACACTCTATTTAAAATTGTGGCATCACTATTTAATTTTTCAATATGTTGAATATTTAGGCTATGAGGTTAGATCTGCTTCCCTGAAATGGACACCAAAGGCGTGAGCATGTAAATATATATTATTATTTTTTAACAAAAGTATAGTGAAAACCTTAATTACATTTCTTTCAAGCATGCTCTGTCATCAATGATGTTAAAACATAGATCATGCAAACATTGCTTTATAAAATAGCAGTGTCTTTAAATGTAGATGAGTTGACATTAAGATCAAGACTGAGTGAGTGCAACTGAAGGTGCATTTTGGGCTCACAATAGCACTTTATTTATATACATTTATTCTACATTATAGATATCATTATACATATTTATAATTTCATTCAAACAGAGCGTCAAGATAGTGTTTCACAACGTTCGGGAGTATCTGGCCATCAATGTATTCCATGGCACAGATGAAATGAGAGTAAATACAACTGGAGTTCTCCTTGCTAACTGCTTTCTGCTATACAGTATACAGGTACAACTAAGAAAATAGATCAGACAGATAATGCTGCCTTTCCTTTAATTTAATGTGCACCAAAGTACCATCAAATTCAGTATGTTTCTAAATCCGAGAACTGAATCTTCTCAGCCAAGATGTCCATTTTGTTCAGGAACAGGATGACAGAGGAATGAGCTAACCTTGAGTGGATGGTCGTGTAGAACAGTGACAAGCTCTCTTCCATACGGTTCTGTAGCCAAAGAGAGGAAGAGTACACAGATTAACAGATGTATTACACAGGAAGGACAGGAGGCATATGAGAACTAACAAGAGGTAGGCCTTATAGATTGCAACATTCCCCTTTTCCAGAAGTTCAGCATTGTGTTGTCTTCTGGTTCTGTGGTTGAGCCGCATTGAGTGACACTGCTGACGTAAGACGCTGCTGACGTGTATCTGGTGCGCCCGAGCTTCGTTTACAGTCTGAGGGAGACACACGCTAATCTTCACAAACATGTCGAAGGATTTCGACACAGACTTGCATTTTTTTTTTTTGCCTGGCCATATTTATTTGACGCACCAGATACACGTCAGCAGCATCTTATGTCTTCAGCGTCACTGAACGCGGATTGACAACAGAACTGGAAAACAATGAAATGCTGAATAAAGTCTTTGTTTTTGTTATTTTTGGACCAAAATGTATTTTTAATGCTTCAAAAGATTCTAACTAACCCACTGATGTCTCATGGACTAATTTGTTAATGTATATGTCTTTATTTCCTATACGGTATTCGGACAGTATACGGTACATTTTCAATGGAGGGACAGAAAGCTCTCGGACTAAATCTAAAATATCTTAAACTGTTTACGTTCCGAAGATGAAAGGAGGTCTTACGGGTTTGGGACGACATGAGGGTGAGTCATTAATAACATAATTTTTATTTTTGGGTGAACTAACCCTTTAACTGTGTTTTTGTGAGGAAAAGACCATCAATCCTATGAAGAATTGCAAACAGCATAGAATTAAAAATGGAGAAATATAAAACTACTCATTTACAAATGTTGATTATATGTATAAAAACAATACATTATATATATATATATATATATATATATATATATAATTTAAATTATATATAAATCTACAGTATATACAGTACATGAAAATATTTATTAAATATATACAATATCTCAAATATGATTGTTGATATAAACTGGCCTTCGTGAATTTCTGGGCTCAACAGAAACACACTCGGCCTCTTGATCACCTCGTTCTGTGGGGTGGAGTAAGGAATCTTAAGGCTTCTATTATTGCACTCATAGATTGAGATATTCTGGAAAACCAATTTAGTGTAGCTATGGCTACGTCGTCAGTTGAGAAGCCCTTGAATATTCCTCATCTGCTTCGTAAATGGTGTCTTTCTGCTTTCTCTCATGCTTAAATAAAATAAAAAAATAAAAATAAAAATCATGTGCTTCTGCATTGAAAACCTGGACACCTGGCATTTTTCAACTGCCTGAAAATAAATGCACATAATAGTGGATTATATAACTTTACACTCTAAAAATAGCCATTATGTGATCTGTCCTGTATTGATGTCTTAATTGTGTATTAATTGAATTGTCTTTTCAGAAAGCTCTTCATTGAGCTGTATGAAACCAGAAAATATGTCATAAATGTTTCCGCTTTAGTGTTAGGAAAGATAAAAAGCAAGTTGAAGATGACATGATGAACTATGTTCGTTTTCAGAGTAATAAGAAAGGCAATTATGTAACAAAATGTTTCACTTTCACAGTACTGCCTGTAACTACTATATACTGTACTTTGAGCATATTGAGCCTTTATTGAACATGAGACAACCGAGTGAAGGGGAACTGAAGTCATACATCCTCCATGAGAAAGTGAATTTAGTTTTAAGAGTCACAGGTCTATTCAGTTGATGATCACAGGTCATGAATGTCCCCTCAAAAGATAATGAAACAAACTTAAAATGCCATTTATCTGCATTGTGTCATAATATATAATGCTCCAAGTTTACCTTGCCTTTTAGAGACCCCCCAAAAAGTAAATATTTCAAACTTTCCCCCCTTGTGTCTTTGGGAGGAATCTATCTTGTGAGAAACCAAAAATAAACACACATCATCACTTCACATAAATGAGATCGTGTGGAAGTTTTAATGAAATTTCTGATAAAGGACAGACAGAGTCATTTCACCCAATAAATGCAATTTCAAGGCATCGAGTTAGTTAAGTCTTTCCAAGGGTGGAGATAGGGAACGCTATCTCTTTCAACGAAAAGCTTTTGGGATTTATACGCTTCAAACGGTATACCCAAATGGTTTAAATGAAGAACTGACGTTAAATTGTTTCTTGTAAACATTTTAATTTGTAATTAAGTTTATTAATTTCTTGTGTTTAATCTGTTGTTTGTTTCCGTTTTATTTTTATTTATTTATTTTCTTATACTTTTCCTTATTATTATTTATTTTTGTAATTGTTTATAAGGGTTACATGTGAGCGGTTTGTTTTGTTGTTACTCTTTGTGTGTCTTTATGTTGGTAACTTGCACATGACTTTGCTGATTGGATGTTAATGGGGTTCACCTGTGATGTTTAAAAGCAATCTCTTTGTTGTTTCACACCACACACTCACTGATGATGGCTTAGGCTGAAACGCGTCTGTGTGGACATAGTATAATAAATATATATGAGATGCAACCATAGAGAGTGCGGTTTTTCATCTTTATTTTGATTACTGTTTTAGAACTCGCACCCACAAACGTCTTGGTAGTTGAGCAATAAATAATGATAACACATTCATTTGGCTGATGAGTATGCAAACTGAAGGTGCATTTAGGGCTCATTAGATAACTCCAAAATCGTTTAAGACCTTGACAAGGACAGTGTCTTTGACGTCGGAGAAGACTTTGCGGATGTTTTTGGTGTCCGTGGCGCAGGTGAAGTGCAAGTAGATTTGTTTGGAGCTCTTTGTCTCTTTGGAAACTGCATTCTGTATATATAAACTTCTGATGAAATCCATGGCATCTTGAGCGTCCCGACGTTTACCTGAAGATGGCATCAAACCACAGAGGAAAGGAAAGAAATCAATTAGGTATGGCAAACAAGAGATGAATGAATGCTGCCTTTCACTTTGATTGAATGTGCACCTAACTACCTTTAAATTCTGGAAAGTATGTTTTTAGATCTGAGAGCTGAATCTTTTCAGCCAGGATGTCTTTTTTGTTCAGGAACAGGATGACAGAGGAATTAGCAAACCACTTTGAGTGGATGGTCGTGTAGAACAGTGACAAGCTCTCCTGCATACGGTTCTGTAACCAAAGAGAGGAAGATTACTTTAGTACAAAGAGATTTATCAATTTTACACTGAAAGGACAGGAGAGATATTAGGAAGCATACATCCTTGTTATTCTCCTCCAGAAGTTGGTCGTACTCGCTCATGGAGGCTAGAAATATGAGCGATGTCACATTTTCAAAGCAATGGATCCACTTCTTTCTCTGTCCTCTCTGACCACCGACATCTACAATCCTGAAAAGACAGACAGAATAGAAATCAAGTTTAGTCACATCCACTTTTATAATTTATCTGGTGTGGTGAATTTGCACCAGACCCAGATTTGTCCCTAAAATCGGTTCCTTATTCCTTTATCACATTTCTTCTGAATCAGATGGCTTCTCACCTTGATTTTTGATGTACAGAAACACTAGGGACTAAACGAGGTCACACGAGGGCAAATTAAACACTATGGCAACAGATGAACGAGACTAAGAAACTGAAGTAGGAACATTACAAAAAACTAACTCAAAGTCCAACTGAAGCAAAACACTAACAAAGATCTGATGTGACATTGCCCCCTTTCAAAAAGGCATATCCCCATACCTTAAAACAACAACAAAAGTCTAACATGGGAAGGCGGGCAGGGGCTTAGGAGGAGGCCGCAGAGCTGGTAGACGGCAAAAATTCACTGCAAACATGATAATATAATATGATGACCTCTTAGATGTCAAAAGCTCTAGGAAAATTTGATTTCTCAGTTCATCACCCCTTTAAATAAACAAGATTTGGGTTAATCAACCTTAGGAATATGTGGGAATGTTGATGGACTTAATCTATTTCATCTATGTTTTGATCATCGTTATGATGTTCCAACGATCAAAGTTTTCTGAAAAAGATTAGAAAATGCTGCCACTGCCTGGGAACTTTAAAAAAAAAACAGGCAGGGAAAGAGTTAAATATACATTTAAAGGTAAATTTAAATATACATTTAAAGGTAAATTTTACATAAATTTAAAGGTATATTTCAAATAAATAAAAAAAGATACCTAAATAGGAACATAGTAGTATACATAAAGTGCAAAGGTGATATATACTGTAAATAGAAAATTATATATATGATGTTATAAGTTCAAGAAAACTTACAAGTACTGTATACTTGCAGTGTAAAACTACTAAACTACTTCAAAGAGTACTTTCATAAACTAAAAATTGTGCTACACGTATTTAATCAGTATACCTATAAGTTCACTTATACACAAGTATACTATTATACACTAAAAATGGGCCAATTTAATCCTTAGTACTAAAAAAGTACACATACAAGTTTACATACTAGTACGTACATTTACTTACTACATAAAGTACTGTATACTGAAAATATATTTGAACTTAAGTGTTCTTACAAAAAATAAGTATACATTAATTATATTAAGTGGAAACCGTGATACATTGTCATTATTGTGTTATAAAATGACTCATGGCGTGATTTTGGTCATATTGCTCACCTCTACTTCCACAGAAGAAATCATGACAGTTTCAGGTGAACAGTCTCTTGCAATGCCCGCATAATAATGTAAAGACAGGTTGTCCATTGCCTTACCTGAGAGTCATCTTCTCCAATTCAAAGCAATAGTCTATGATGCCGGAAGTGGGGAATCGGACTTGAAGAATATCTTGATTTGTTGGGATGTAGCCTTCGGCTGTGATGCGATCCAAGTCACCAATAAAGCTTTAAGAAACACGTAATTCAGACACTTCTATTGAAACCCATACCATGTGCCGTAGAATTGGTTATGAAGGCATTGTTTGCATATTTATTTGCATATGATTCATTTCATGAATTGTCATTGGCATTAGGAAAAAGACAAGAGGAAATAGACAAAGATGAAGGAAGTTACTAAAAGACAGAAATTGAAAACACTTACTACTTAGTGGAGTCTAGTAGCTGATACTCTCTGCGCCGTCCATAGCAGATCTTAACGCCTTGGTCTTCCCATAGTTGACGAATAGCCTCTATGTAATTTCTCTGCAGCTGTGTTATCTGATGTATGTCCAAATCCTTGAACCACTGGGCATAAACCTACAGATATCACAGAATCATGAGACTGCAATTACAATTACAGTGCAAGATCTTTATTAAAAGTGTCCCTATTATGTTATTTTAAAGGTTCCTAAATTTCTCCTCCAAATTTTTTTTTAATGCATCCAAGGTTCAAAACTTGAATTTTTTTTTCTGAAGGTGTCTGAAACGGTTCAACTAAGGATTCAGTCTTTTTAAACCCATCCTTTCCTCTGATTGGTCAGATGGCCCAATTTTATGCGATTGGTCTACTCTTCTCCAACTGGCGTAGTGTTACACATTTATTAAATGTTTAATTTAGGTTCCAGTATTATAGAATATAAACTGAGAAAGTCTAGTAGACTGAATTTAGCATTTGAGGTATAAATGAGCAAGAGATCCTGCCAGTCCTGTTCTCTCTATTGTAAGTTAAATAAATACTCTTTAATGATTGGTCTATTCTGGGGAGCATGGTTCTGTTGTGTAGTTAACTTATATTTGCTTTTTATTTTAATTTTTGTTGTATTACTACTGGGCCACTGTACCAAAGGCTGGCATCATGCAATTACAATCTACATAGGTTTGTGCAAGAAGTAAGACTGGAATTACTGACGACTCGTTTCAGGCAGTTCAGAATCGGTTCTTTCTATTGGGAGACAATGTCCTAAATGGCACCTAAAAATTGAGAGTTTTTCTTAGTTATTATATATGTATAAATAATTTAATAATTCATATTTTTTTATTATCTATAATAAATTTTTTTGTAATTTTATTAACATTTGCCACACCCACCACTACCCACAGGATAGTTGATATAAAATGGCCCTCATGAATCTCCGGCTCAACAGAAACACATTCGGCCTCTTGATCACCTCGTTCTGTGGGTTGGAGTAGGGAATCTTTAGCGTGTTCATGGCTTCTGTTATTGCACTCATAGCTTGTAAGATATTCTGGAAAACCAGTTTAGTGTAGCTACGCTTCTCGTCAGTTGAGAAGTCCTTGCCATGAATAATCCTCATTTGCTTCGTAAACGTTGTCTTTCCACTTTCTCCCGTGCCTAAATGAAAGCAAAACATTTTTAATATATATATTTATTTTTAATTTTTAATCTATAATAATTTTATCTTTTTCATTTTTCATTAATTTAATTGTCTTTTCAGAAAGCTCAGTGCTGAGTGTGTTTTGATATTTCTTTCTTAAGTTTTATGAACTCAGAAAATAAACAGATGAGCTGTAGTAATAATAACCTGTAGTTCCTCCTGCAGGGTGGTGGTGATGTAGCGCAAACCCGCTTTTCTACTACAATTGCAAATGTTCGATTGGGTAAATGTCAGGTGAACTTGGAGGCCAAGGCATTAAAGAGACACTTCACCCATTGGCATTAAGCTTTGTATCTTTAGAAACCCAGTCATATTTTTGAATGGTCATGGTTTATTCCCTTATTTTCCCCTGAGATGGGAGAAATAAGGATTTAAGTGTTTTACTTCCTGCTTATTGTGACGTAAAAATCGTAACTTTCAATTCAAGGGTGTGGGACCCACTCAGCCTACAAGCCTATTATCAGTGGGTGGGACTTCACTTGCAGAAACCATAGACAGTAAAAGAAATGGACAGAGCGATCTCATTGGAACTCCATTGAGACGATTGTAGCCCGTTTTTGGCGATTTTTTTTAGCACTTCCGTCCCTGACGCACAGACTCAAACAGGGCTTGACGTAGTTGTGACGAGAGCAACCGTCTTTCTTCTAGTGCTGTGGCATGAGAAATCTGAATCATTCCCTTCTGAAACTTGCAGAGGCGGAGAGTGTGAGTTGGAGCTGTCCATGAGCTAGGAGAAGGAGACAATTTTGCTAGGTATTCTGATTAATTATTTTGTCATTTTGCCTCCACGTTTCCCCGATTGCGCGCGAGCTTCTTCTCATGTCCATACGGTAATCTCTCTACTGTGCGACAGAGAGTCGCGTGGGTATGATGCAATCGTTAGCCTACTTTCACTAAAACTGCTTCTACGGGGCCATAACATAAGCTACAAGGTAATGGAGCATTTTATACATTGTCGTGTTTCTTTAGAAATAAATAAAGGACAAATGAGGTCTTCAAATGCCTCAGATGTAAAGTTATTCGCTGTCAAAGTGACGCCAAAATGAATGGGAGTCAATGGGAATGCTAACGCAAGTGAAGTTCTGCTACAAGATGGCAGCTCCCGCGAGGCTTCAACTTCAGAAACTGAAATCAATATCAGCCATCTTGTTTGGAAGCAAAGCTAACAAGCGTTGTGGAGATAGGAAGTTATGACAATAATGGAAGAAACTAAACATGATATTGAAGAAGATGATGTTGAAATTCTGCTGCTCGAATCCGATGTTCGTGGCTATCTTTACGAGTCGCAGTATAGTGAAGAGCAGCTGAGGCTGATGGAGGAACAGGAGGCGGCTGCCTGTCGCGGACGAGGAGCCCGGACTGGCTCGAGCTGGGTGGACTGCTGGTGCCTGAGCTTTCGCTGTGCACTACGGACAAAGATAGAGTCCGTCTGCTGAAGAGAATTTCCAGACTGATCTCATGAAATGGCGTATGTATGACACACCAATTCGTATTTTCCATTTTTGGCGTGCTATCAACACGTATCGCTTTTCAGTGTGTTTTATGAATGTCATTGACTTAACGTTACATTACTGTATAAATATATGACCTACCCCAACCCCGTCCCTAAACCTACCCATCACTGGGGTTAATAGCATTTATGAGTCTTCCCTTACCATCTTAGGAAAAAAATAATCGCTCCCCAGATGTAGGTCTACATTTTGCTTCATTTCGCTCAGACATTTAACAGCGTAGACATACACGCATACACGCGGATAGCTCAAAATGCGTATAAATGCGTCATTTTCAGATCTCTCCAGAGAGTATCAATTGTGTTCAAGTCTGGGCTCTGGCTGGGTCACTTAAGGACATTCACAGAGTTGTCCCGTAGCCACTCCTTTGTTATCTTGGCTGTGTGCTTAGGGTCTTTGTCCTGTTGGAAGAGGAACCGTCATCCCAGTCCGAGGTCCAGATCGTTCTCAAGCAGGTTTTCATCAAGGATGTCTCTGTACACTGCTGCATTCAGCTTTCCCTCGATCCTGACTAGTCTCCCAGTTCCTGCCGCTGAAAAGCATCCCCACAGCATGATGCTGCGACCACCACGCTTCACTGTAGGGATGGTGTTGGCCAGGTGATGAGCAGTGCCTGGTTTCTCCCAGACATGATGCTTGCCATTCAGGCCAAAGAGTTCAATCTTTGTTTCTCATGGCCTGAGAGTCCTTCAGGTGCCTTTTGGCAAACTACAGGTGGGCTGTCATGTCTTTTACTGAGGAGTGGCTTACATCTGGCTCTCTACCATACAGACTGATTGGTGGAGTGCTGCAGAGATGGTTGTTCTTCTGGAAGGTTCTCCTCTCTTCACAGAGAAACGCTGGAGCTCTGTCAGAGTGACCACCAGGTTCTTGGTTACCAACTAAGGGCCATCTCCCCCGATCCCTCGGTTACTGACTTATGAATTTCCACATGATTTGTCTTAAATCATATTATAAAAACACCACATAGACATAAACAACATTAAAAACTTGATGTTCACCACAGAGTAAAAAAACCCCAAACTGAGTCTGTGACTAAATTTATTTTCACAAGAAAAAAAGTCTAAGATAAATTCTGTTTTGTGTGCATATTTTATACATTTTTTCACATGATGACTTAAAATGAATCAACATGTTAAAGTTTTAATACAATTCAGATAAAAGACAGAATCATCTCACCTAATAAAAGCAACTTGATTTCTTTCCGTTCTTTTTTCCTCTGCTCTGCAAGGATATGTTGGATTTCCTTATTTATGGCGATGGCGTTCCTCTCATCTTCAGTCAAGAAGTAGGTGCAACATCCACAGCAGTACTTCCCCATTTCTCCAACAGAAATTGAGTAACTACAAAAACATAAAAAAAAATAACTATAGACATTCAGCATTAGCCATATTTTGACCATGTAGTTGGGGTAAATTTATGTTGTTAATTTGGGGGGAAACTTCACAATTGAAAAAATGACGCAATCCCCCTGAATTCACCCTATAATGTTCGAAAATGTAAATTTGGCAGTTTGGGTTTCTTGGACCAGTGTGCGGGGAGCTGGAAATAGAAAACCCGGAGTGGGGTTTGAGCGGAGTAATTACAAAACCTTTTGATGCGGTAGAGATTTAAAACCACTCTTATTCAAACTGGTTTTTAGTTTCTGTGTTGCCAGGTAACACGTAAAGCCGGTATTACTCGATATCAGGGCTGTAACCACCATAGTGTGTTGTTCGGATTATTCTTTAGAAAAGGTTAAAAAGGGTGATCTAACAGCGCTTGTCAATACTAAAATAACTAGATGACCAGTCAATTCCAAGAGGGGCTTTACTGTAACGTTATAAACAGAAGCAGCGCGCGAATTCAGGGCTCCGTTAACGTTACCCTCTAACGTTAGTTTTAACTGCCAGTGCGAGCCGAGGTAAGAAGTAGTTAAACATTTAATATGTTTTTTAACAATATAAATGTTAAATGGACGACGGTAATATCTAGTGAAGCTAACGATTTGTTTTTAAATGTAGCCGTTTTTAATTGAAAAATAGGCCTAATAATTTTGAGCCGAGCATTTTGCAATTTGAATTTTGAAATGTAACAAAATAAAGTTACATAAACGGAAATTAAAGTATTTAACTAGAACTTTAATCCTTAAACCCAAACTAGAACAAGAAAATATAATTTTGTACCCGACGTATCAACAGATCTGGCCTTATTATTAACTGATGTAGCCTATGGAAGGGATTAACACGCTTCAAAAACGACATTGAGGTAAACATTGTATGCTTTGTTGTATTATATTGAATATTGAATGTGAGATGTGTGATATTACATTTTAATTGTTTAAAGCGATATTAATGCACTCAAAAGCACTCTTCCTTAAGCAAAAGTTTTTAACGTAATGTGTAGATCCAAACAACACCTCTAATAGTGTAAAAACAACTCTGTAATAAAATGTAAATGTAGTCTATTAAATAAGTAAACAAAACCATATATCGTATTTAACATCAGCAAAAACTAGGGAAATAGGGTAATAAAGAGAATCACCCACCTTCATTCATACAGCAGGCTTATCTCCCTTGAAACAAACAGTGACCGTGGCACCTTGAAGGAGTTTTCCTGAACGCAGTTTTCTGTAAATTACGTCACGTTCGTTCACTTCAGATTAGTTCCCGAAAGTCTGACATCAATGCATGAAATGCCAGGTATGTTGTTGAGCAGAAGACAACCAATGAGAAGTCAGTGGAATGCGCCATGGGAATTTTCCTCCCAGCCTTCATTTAAAGCGACTGACACATCTTTTTACCTAAAGGTAGCTCTTACCATGGTGTTTATCTGTTTTTGTTGATTTATTATTTACTTGCTTGGGAAGAGTGGGGCTAGTCACACAAGGCATCTGAAAAGCTATATCGGAGTGGGTGCCTCTTTTTTATGCCACAATTTATTAATTACAGTTTTTTTAAAAAACAAAACAAGCAACTCTATCCAAAATTGTCGCTTCACTATTTAATTTTTCAATATTTTGAGTATATAGGCTTTGAGGTTAGATCTGCTTCTTCAAATGGACACCAAAAGCGTGAGCATGTATAGTTATTTTTTAACAAAAGTATAGTAAAAACCTTAATTACATTTCTTTCAAGCATGCTCTGTCATCAATGATGTTAAAACATAGATTATGCAAACATTGCTTTATAAAATGGTAGTGTAGGGGCAGATTCTGTTTCTTAGCCCTAGTTTATGGATGCCGCTCTAATGATTGACAGGTACGCATAGAATGTTGTCTTGCCTTAATGTAGTATTTATTGCCTCCGAATATTGTTTTAGACTATTTAAAGGTGTGGTGGAATTCCACTGGGAATTCCAGTGAGTAAAAGAAAGTCATTTCTACTCTCAGAAAAAACATAAAACAAACACAACAGAATTTCATGGGATGCACATAACTGGTGTGCAGATGCTCATGCATGGTAAAAATAAACGATGTACAGCAGAAAATGTGGAAAGAAGTGCTTTTGAGGACCAACATGTTTACTTACATGTTAGGATTTTGCAGTCTGCAGTTTGTCCCTTGATAACACCAAGGAGGCCACGCTTCTCTGATGGGTCGTCTGCTCCGCCCTGGTCACCTGCACTGCCTGCTCCGTCCTGGCCTCCCGTCCTACCACAGTCTCTAGGCCCTCTTCCGCTCGACGGGCCTGGCACCTCCATCCTCCGCTCCACCACCCTCCTGGACCGTTTCCTGAGGACCGTCTGGAATCCGCTCCTTAAGTGGTGGGCTATGTCATGATTGCTGTCTAGTGTTCTTCTTGTCCTGTTGTTTATTAGTGTAAGGCCTACAAAATTGATCCAAAGACGGCGTTTGATTTGAGGCGAAGGTCTGACGCGTGTTCCGTCTTTCACATGGCAAAGTGATTTTTAATTAAATGCATAACATTTAATCTTATGTATTAACTAGTTTCATCTGACTCCATAAAATGAAAAAAAAAAAGGTTTATCAATGATATCTGTGCATCATTAAATACACGTTAATGTTTGACTATTCCTTTTAACTTTTAAGCCTATTCCTTTTAAGTCTGATAGAATATAACATCAAATATAACAATTTATTATGTCAGGTAAATGTATCATTACAATTGCATAATCAATTGAAAGATAATCAATGCAAACCATCAAATGATTCTAGAACAAAGAACTTTACCCAACATATTTACTACATGAATGCTGAGCCTTGAAGACTCTGCATCATGGGCTGATCTGATACAGAAAAGCAGCCCTGAACTCTCCGTTGCATTTCCTTATATAGTCAAACCTTATGTAAATCATCAGTTTATAGACCATTTCACAAGATGTAAACAACACTGGTCCAGAAACACTTCCTGTTTCAGTTTGTAACTGTTTTCTTTATTTCACATGTAAAGAAAACATCTTAAAGATGTTTGTTTAACTTTTTGATTCAGTTTTAAATGTTCTGTTGGTTGTATTTTATCCCAGCTTTTATGTAGTGTTAAACTGAAACAGGAAGTGCTTCTGGACCAGTGTTGTTTACATCTTGTGAAATGGTCTATAATGGAAAGTTACTGTATTCCCCCAACATATTTACTGGAGAAGATGATCATCTGCTAAAAACAGTGGAAATTAGCATTTACACCTTTGGAATGCCTAGAGACCACATTGCTTTGTGTGTCAGTTATTCCTAAACTTCTTAAAAACCTGCAGTTTTACTTCTTTGGAAATGAGACATCTATACCAGTCACTCTGAGACCTTTAAAATGATATTAAACAATAATTTTGCAAGCAATGCCAATGTCTTTAGGGGCCACTGGTCAGATATTTTCTCTTTAACCAGTTTTCCAGTCTTACATTAGTCTCTCCAGGTGTTTCTAATAAGCCCCGCCCTAATAAAAAAAAATTCTAATAAGAAGAGGGGAAAATTGGGACTTGGCACAACCGAAAATTGGGAAAATTGGCACAACCGAAGCGTGCGCACGCAGAGAGAGAGAGTGGCCGATTTCAGACAATGATAAAACACTGAATGGATTCCTCTTTCATGCTTACATGTGCTTGAATGGACACACAAAATTATGTCAAAATACCTATCTTATCAAGTATTCTCTCAGTTATGTCATAATTGAACAGTTAAAGGATTAGTTCACCCAAAAATGAAAATTAAGTCATTAATTACTCACCCCCATGCTGTACCAACCCAGTAAGACCTTCGTTCGTCTTCGGAAGACAAATATAGATATTTTTGATTAAATTTGAGAGCTGGATCACTGCTACATAGGCTGCCTAAGGGATTGAAACTTGACGGCCCAGAAAGTCAATAAAGAAAATGTTTAAATATTCCATGTGACTACAGTGGCTCAAATATAAGTTTATCAAGTATAAGTTTTCATCGGGAATACTTCTTTATTTTTGTTGTTGTTTTTTCCGCACAAAAAGTATTCTCGTTGCTTGATAAACTTATAGTTGAGCCACTGTAGTCACATGGAATATTTAAACATTTTCTTCAATGACTTTCTGGGCCGTCAAGTTTCGATCCTATGTAGCAGTGATACAGCTCTCAAATTTAATCAAAAATATCTTCATTGGTGTCCTGAAGACGAACGAAGGTCTTACGGGGTTGTATAGGGGTGAGTAATTAATGTCTTAATTTTCATTTTTGGGTAAATGAAAATAAACTATTTAAATGAACTAACCCTTTAAAGTGACAGCAGCATAATATTCCTGCTGATATATGTGCCATTAATGTTAATAATAAAAAAAAAATACAGTTTTAACAAAGATAAACCTATATTTAATTTCTAAAGTGAACAGATAGTGTTAAAGTGAGGAGAGTAGTCAGGAAGAAAGGAATAACGACAGTTTCTAGGGTAAGTGTGTCGACAGTTTCGTATATATACACTACCGGTCAAAAGTTTTAGATCGGTAAGATTTTTTATGTTTTTAAAAAAAGTCTCTTCTGCTCACCAAGGCTGCAATTATTTGATTAAAAAAAAAAAAAACAAAAAAAAACAGTAATATTGTGAAATATTATCACAGTTTAAAACAGCGGGTTTCTATGTGAATATATAGTGAAGTGTAATTTATTCCTGTGATCAAAGCTGAATTTACAGCATCATTACTCCAGTCTTCAGTGTCACATGATCCTACAGAAATGATTAAAATATGATGCTCAAGAAACATTTATGATTATTATCCATGTTGAAAACAGTTTTTTACATTTTTATTTCAGGATTCTTTGATGAATAGAAAGTTTAAAAGAACAGAACTTATCTGAAATGGAAAGCTTTTGTAACATTAATCACTACCATTCAAAAGTTTGGGGTCAGTAAGAATTTATTTTTTTATTTTTGCGGGAAAGAAATTAGAAAATACTTTTATTCATCAAGGATGAGTTAAATTGATCAAAAGTTACAGTAAAGACATTTATAATCTCAGAAAAGATTACATTTTAAATAAATGCCGTTCTTTTGAACTTTCTATTCATCATAGAATTTTGGTGGAAAAAATGGTACACGACTGTTTTCAACATTGAAAATAATAATTTATGTTTTTTGAGCATAAAATCAGCATATTAGAATGATTTCTGAAGGATCATGTGACACTGAAAACTGATGTGTAAACAGCAACAGTAATGATGTTGAAAATTCAGCTTTCAAATTACATTTTAAAATATATTAAAATTGAAAACAGTCATTTTAAATTGTCATAATATTTCACAATATTACTGTTTGTCATTTTTTTTCATCAAATAAAGCAAGCTTGGTGAGCAGAAGATACTTCATTTAAAAACATAAAAATTCTTACTGATCTAAAACTTTTGAGCAGTAGTCTATATATATATATATACTGTATTGGAGTAGGGAATCTTTAGCGTGTTCATGGCTTCTGTTAGGCTATTGCTCTCATAGCTTGGAAGGTATTCTGGAAAACCAGTTTAGTGTAGCTACGCCTCTCGTCAGTTGAGAAGCCCTTGCCATGAAAAATCCTCATTTGCTTCATAAATGGTGTCTATTATGATAACACATTAATTTGGCTGATGAGTATGCAAACTGAAGGTGCATTTAGGGCTCATTAGATAATTTCAACATACTCTAAGGACTGGACAAGGACAGTGTATTTGACGTCGGAGAAGACTTTGCGGATGTTGTTGGTGTCCGTGGCGCAGGTGAAGTGAGAGTAGATTGGTTTGGATTTCTTTGTATTCTGTTTATATAAACTTCTGACGAAATCCATGGCATCTTGAACGTCCCTACGTTTACCTGAAGATGGCATTAAACCACAGAGGAAAGGAAAGAAAGAGTCAATTAGGTATGACAAACAAGAGATAATGCTGCCTTTCACTTTGATTGAATGTGCACCAATACCTTCAAATTCAGGAAAGTATGTTTTTAGATCTGAGAACTGAATCTTTTCAGCCAGGATGTCCTTTTTGTTCAGGAACAGGATGACAGAGGAATTAGAAAACCACTTTGAGTGGATGGTCGTGTAGAACAGTGACAAGCTCTCCTGCATACGGTTCTGTAGCCAAAGAGAGGAAGATTACTTTAGTACAAAGAGATTTATCAATTTTACACTGAAAGGAGAGATATTAGGAAGCATACATCCTTGTTATTCTCCTCCAGAAGTTGGTCGTACTCGCTCATGGAGGCTAGAAATATGAGCGATGTCACATTTTCAAAGCAATGGATCCACTTCTTTCTCTGTCCTCTCTGACCACCGACATCTACAACCCTGAAAGGACAGACAGAATAGAAATCAAGTTTAGACCCATCTACTTTTATAATTTATCTGGTGTGGTGAATTTGCACCAGGCCCAGATTTGTCCCTAAAATCGGTTCCTTATTCCTTTATCACATTTCTTCTGAATCAGATGGCTTCTCACCTTGATTTTTGATGTACAGAAACACTAGGGACAAACGAGGTCATTAACAAGACACAGTTGAGACACGAGGGCAAATTAAACACTATGGCAACTGATGAACGAGACTAAGAAACAGAACTAGGAACGTTACAAAAAATGAGGATGCACAAATAAGAAATGAGAACCACCCATAGTATGGCACGCTTTTTCTTAGCGTCCATTTCCATGGTGACTCTTCGATTCGTTGCTCTGTTGAGAATGTCTTGTGTGGATAGACCACAATGGACCTCTCTAGATTGACGGAACTTACTGTTTTTGGAACCCGCATACCTCAAGTAAGATTTGGGCTAATTAACCGAGAGTTCTGGGTGTGTTTGACTGTAAGATAACCTTGCTTTCTGGAATACAACTCAGGAATATGTGGGAATGTTGATGGCAGTGTTGTAGTCGAGACCACCTCACTCGAGTCCGAGTCGAGACCGAGACCAGAGAGAGTCGAGTCCGAGTCGAGACCGAGTCTATAGAGAGTCGAGTCGAGACCGAGTCCATAGAGAGTCGAGTCCGAGTCGAGACCGAGACCAGAGAGAGTCGAGTCCGAGTCAAGACCGAGTCCATAGAGAGTCGAGTCCGAGTCAAGACCGAGTCCATAGAGAGTCGAGTCCAAGTCGAGTCCGAGACCAGAGACAGTCGAGTCCAAGTCGAGACCGAGACCAGTGAGGGTTGATTACCTAATTTACTTTTAAATGTACTTAGAGTTTAAGAAATATGATCAGTTTAGGGTAAAAAGGCCACATAGTAGGTGGTGTTAAAAGTAATTTTATTACAATTTGTCATGCGCAGTTGCGCACTAGAAAATCACCAATCACTGGGCGTGTCAATCAATTTAAAGAAATATTTTATTAACATACATTAATAATCATGAAAAATATTTTTGAATTGAACTCGTGTGGACTCGGGAATAAGTACGAGTCCTAAAAAAAAAATTTCCGAGTAAGAGTCAATTCCGAGTCCAAATGCACACGAGTCCATGACAAGACCAAGACCATTAAAATATGGTCTCAAGACCGAGTCCGAGACGAGTCCGAGTCTCGAGTCCTACAACACTGGTTGATGGACTTAATCTACTCTTGATCATCGTTCTGATGTTCCAATCATAAAAGTTTTGTAAAAAAAAAAAAAAAATGTTGGCACTGCCGTGCTAAAGTACTGTATACTGAAAATATATTTGAACTTGAACTACAAAAAATAAGTATACATTAATTATATTAAGTGGAAACCGTGATACATTGTCATTATTGTGTTATAAAATGACTCATGACTTGATTTTGGTCATATTGCTCACCTCTACTTCCACAATAGAAAGTTATGACAGTTTCAGGTGAACTGTCTCTTTCAATGCCCGCATAACTTATAATGTTAAGACAGGTTGTCCATTGCCTTACCTGAGAGTCATCTTCTCCAATTCAAAGCAATAGTCTATGATGCCGGAAGTGGGGAATCGGACTTGAAGAATATCTTGATTTGTTGGGATGTAGCCTTCGGCTGTGATGCGATCCAAGTCACCAATAAAGCTTTAAGAAACACGTAATTCGGACACTTTTATTGAAACCCATACCATGTGCCGTAGAATTGGTTATGAAGGCTTTGTTTGTATCTATTTGCATATGATTCATTTCATGAATTGCCATTGGCATTAGGAAAAAGACAAGAGGAAATAGACAAAGATGAAGGAAGTTACTAAAAGATAGGAATTGTCTTTAAAACACTTACTACTTAGTGGAGTCTAGTAACTGATACTCTCTGCGCCGTCCATAGCAGATCTTAACGCCTTGGTCTTCCCATAGTTGACGAATAGCCTCTATGTAATTTCTCTGCAGCTGTGTTATCTGATGTATGTCCAAATCCTTGAACCACTGGGCATAAACCTACAGATATCACAGAATCACGAGACTGCAATTACAATTACAGTGCAAGATCTTTATTAAAAGTGTCCCTATTATGCTATTTTAAAGGTACCTGAATTTCTCCTCCAATTTTTTTTTACATGCATCCAAGGTTCAAAACTTTAATTTTCCTCATAATTTACATTGCAGCACCTCCTCTTTCTCACAGTGTCTGAAACGGTTCGATAAAGGATTCAGTCTTTTTAAACCCATCCTTTCCTCTGATTGGTCAGATGGCCCAGTTTTATGTGATTGGTCCACTCTGCTCTAACTGGTGTAGTGTTACACATTTATTAAATGTTTAATTTAGGTTCCAGTACAATAGTATATAAACTGAGAAAGTCTAGTAGACTGAATTTAGCATTTGAGGTATAAATGAGCAAGAGATCCTGCCAGTCCTGGTCTCTCTATTGTAAGTTAAATCAATACTCTTTGTCTTTAATGATTGGTCTATTCTGGGGAGCATGATTCTGTTGTGTAGTTAACTTATATTTGCTTTTTATTTTAATTTTCGTTGTATTGTGCACTACTGGGCCACTGTACCAAAGGCTGGCATTATGCATTTACAATCTACATAGGTTTGTGCAAGAAGTAAGACTGGAATTACTGACGACTCGTTTCAGGCAGTTCAGAATCGGTTCTTCCATTGGTCCTGTCCTAAATGGCACCTACAAATTGTGAGTGTTATTATATATGTATAAATAATTTAATAATTAATATTTTCTATAATATTTCCTATAATACTTAATTTATTAACATTTGCCAAACCCACTACGGTAACGCTTTCTTTTTACAGTACAGTACTTACAGTGTACTTACCTAGAAAGTATTGCTAATATAAGGTAAGTACATGGAACAGGGGTAGGTTCAGGGTTAGTACTAGTTATTACCCAGTAATTGTAGTTACTAAAATAAGTACATAGTATTTACATGGGTAACTGGACTGTAAAAGGAAGCGTTACCCCCACTACTATTATATAGTTATATAATAGTAGTGGGTTTTAAATAGGATTGTTGATATAAAATGGCCCTCATGAATCTCTGGGCTCAACAGAAACACATTCGGCCTCTTGATCACCTCGTTCTGTAGGTTGGAGTAGGGAATCTTTAGCATGTTCATGGCTTCTGTTATTGCACTCATAGCTTGTAAGATATTCTGGAAAACCAGTTTAGTGTAGCTACGCTTCTCGTCAGTTGAGAAGTCCTTGCCATGAATAATCCTCATTTGCTTCATAAACGTTGTCTTTCCACTTTCTCCCGTGCCTAAATGAAAGCAAAACATTTTTAATATATATATTTATTTTTTATAATTTCTTTCATTTTTCATTAAAGGTATTGTAGGTAGGAATTTTATAAAAAAAAATTTTTTTTCCAAATTTGTTTAAACTTTCTGTATATATCAATGCATAATTAAAATGTAAGTACTCTGAAAAAGAAAGTATAAAAATCGAGTGTCTGTAGACGTCTCACGACTGTTTAAAAGACAGCTCATTAATTCCATTCACTTCACCCCCTCCCTTCTGGGCTCCTTCCAAAGCCACGCCCCCAAAACACATGAACGCACGACTCCGACCGCTGAGCTGAAGACGCATTATTTTTCTGAGATGAGCGAGAGGAAGGAGCGCAGTGCATGTAGTGACATCATGTCAGAATCACATGTAATAAAAAAATCTAACTGTATCATTATGAAGATAAACAAATAAGATGTATTTTAGTACTCATTATCAAGCTATTGGTAAAGTTTAAAATATATATTTATTGATTCGCTAACAAGCTAGTTATCTATTAGGCAAAGCTAAAAACAGGTTGCATGATACACGTTTTTCCATAGACATAGACATACAAACATACACGCGGATAGCTCAAAATGCGTATACAGTAGATAACACGCCACTTGACTTGAAAGCGGCATGTATGTTTACGCAAAAGTCATGATGTCATGTTATCGCATTCCACCAAGGCAGAGCTGGTGCTGGTTTGGAGCCAGAGCAGAGTTTCAAATGGGTTCTTTGTTTTTTGATCACCAAAGCACCAGCTCCGGACCAGTAAAAGTGGTTCTTAAGTAGCACCAAATCATTGCTTGTCGTAATTACCGCTTACGTCAGCGGCTGGGGGCGGGGTTACCGTGACCAACAAGACGAACAGAAACTTGTGACCACCATTTTTTAAATAGCAGCTAATCATGCTAATAGCAGCTCGATTGTAATCTCCGTTAATGCAAGTTACGGCGAGTTGCACGAACGTGCTGGATTCGCCGTGTTAGGATACCGATGGAGGTTTGCAAAACCATGAGCATAGTAACGTGACGGCCACTATTGTTGATTAAATAGTGTTACGAGAGCAGAGCGGCGTGGACTGATCGGAGCTGCGGGAGTGTTTAGAGAGCATACGACTCCTTCTGCTTTTGAATCGAATCTTTTTCGAATGCTTTTTCGAATTGCTCTCAAAGTTCGAGATTCGCAGTGCAGAACCAACTCGAACAAGCCTGGTGTGTCTGTGTGTGCCGCGCTAGCATTGCTGGGCAACATGAGATGCATACAGTAACGTATGTTCTGGCTCTGTGATGGCTCTCTAGCCTGTGGAAAGGCAAACTGGTTCTTGAAAGTTGGTCAGTCGAACCAACTCCGAACCGGCACTAGCTCTACACTGTAAAAAATGATCGTGATTTTAACAGTAAAAGACTGTAAAATGCTTCAGTGAAAAACTGTTAATTGGTTAACAGAAAGTTTCCTTACTATATACGGTAAATAACTGTGATATAAATGATGGTACATTTAATGTAATTTTACTGTAAAATACTGTTACATTTACAGTTTTTGGAAGTGAGAAAGAAGAAGTCATTGTATAATTTACAGTGAAAAAATGTAAATTGACTTTCCCACAATTCCCTGTGTGAATCTTCACACTTAATGTATTTTAACTGTTTCTTCATAATTTTCTTAGTTTTCTTCTAATCAGTTATGTACATTAGGGTTTTATGTTACATTTAATGTCGTTAAATTAAAACTTATTGCATTTTTAAAATTTCAACATACCATGATGATGTTTAGCGTTTGTGTGAATGACACCGTGCAGATTCTATATAAAAGTATTAACTATCTTGTGGAAGAGCTGATTATGATGTGCTTCGATTGATCATTTGATTTTCATTATGGCTGTGATTGTTGTCTGTCAGTGTATTACAATGAAACAAAACAGATATTAATACTTCAAAAGGTCAGTAAATTAACATTATATCAGATAATGAAATACGGTTTATTGCTGTAAATTTAAATACAGTCAAAGTCTGTAAAACCTAAAATGTTTCTACCGTATTTTTAACAGGAAAACTCTGGTATCCACAGCTGCCAGGGTTTTCCTGTAAATTTAACGGATTTTTTTTTACAGTGATAGCTCTGAACTAGCACCTGGTTCTTGTTGGTGGAAAAGGGGTATCAGAGTGACCATTGGGTTCTTGGTCAGCTCCAAGACTAAAGCCCTTCTTCCCCGATTGCTCAGTTGCTGACTTATAAATTTGCACATGGTTTGTCTTAAATCATGTTATAAAAACATCACATATACATAAACAACACTAAAAACTTGATGTACACCACAGAGTAAAAAAACACCAAACTGAATTAGATTTTTCTTTTTCTTCTTTTATTTCACTACCTGAAGAAGGTCGCAAGACCGAAAGCTTGCTAATAAATTGACTTTGCACAGTTTTTGAGTGTGCGGCTGCTATATTTTTACTATTTTTCATGATTATTCAATGCAGCAGCACCTCCCTTCAAGACTTGAGCTGACGGATTACCTGTGGTCCTTTTCAATTCTTTTATTTCACAAAAGAAGTCATGACATCTGAGTTTAGGGGAATTGACGACAGACATCCACTAAAATTACCTGGACCAGGAAATCGTCGCCTAATCGGCTCTTATATAATCACATTTCAGGAA
Source organism: Pimephales promelas (assembly GCF_988280905.1). Classification (NCBI taxonomy): domain Eukaryota; kingdom Metazoa; phylum Chordata; class Actinopteri; order Cypriniformes; family Leuciscidae; genus Pimephales; species Pimephales promelas. Next base: position 13,865,106 of record NC_142770.1, on the reverse strand, counting down.
AGTCCCTCGAGAGAAATTGCCTAAAATCGTATTTACTAAAAACAAACTGTTCATGCTCTGACTAAATTTACTTTCACAAGAAAAAAAAAGTCTTCAAATAATTTTTCACCAAGATAAATTCTATTTTGTGTGCTTATTATTTATACCTTTTTCCACATGATGACTTATAATGAATCAACATGTTAAAGTTTTAATACAATTCAGATAAAAGACAGAATCATCTCACCTAATAAAAGCAACTTGATTTCTCTCTGTTCTTTTTTCCTCTGCTCTGCAAGGATATGTTGGATTTCCTTATTTATGGCGATGGCGTTCCTCTCATCTTCAGGCAAGAAATAGGTGCAACATTCACAGCAGTACTTCCCCATTTCTCCAACAGAAATTGAGTAACTACAAAAACATAAAAAAAATAATTATAGACATTCAGCATTAGCCATATTTTGACCATGTGGTTGGGGTGAATTTATGTTGTTAATTTGGGGGAAACTTCCCAATTGCAAAAAGTGATGCGATCCCCCTGAATTCACCCTATTTTCGTAAATGCAAATTTGGCAGTTTGGGTTTCTTGGACTAGTGTACGGGGAGATGGAAATGGAAAACCCGTGGAGTTTTTACAAAACGTTTTGATGTGGTAGAGATGTAAAACCACTCTTACCCAAACTGTTTTTTAGTTGTGACATGTAAAGCCAATATTCCTCGATATCTGTAACCACCATAGTGTGTTGTTCGGATTATTCTTTAGAAAAGGTTAAAAAAGTTATATTTTAGGGTGGTCTAACAGCGCTTGTCAATACTAAAATGACTATGACCATTCAAATCCAAGAAGAGGGGCTTTACTGTAACGTTACGTGTAAGGTATTCAGGGCTCTACCGTTTTAGTTTTAATGGCCAGTGTGAGCCGAAGAAGTAGCTAAACATTTAATATTTGCCAATTGTTTAACAATATAAATGTTAAATGGACAACGGTCTAGTGAAGCAAACTACACGATTTTTCAAATAGCCATTTTGAATTGAAAAATAATTTGAGCCGAGCATTTTGCCATTTAAAATGTAACTAGAACTTTAATCCTTCAACCCAAACAAGAAAATATAATTTTGTCCCCAACTTAACAAAAGATATGGCCTTACGTGAGGTATGGAAGTGATTAACGTTACACTTCAAAAACGACATAAATTGTATGCGTTGATGTGGTATTGCTTAGCTAAAATAATGGAATACATTTGAATTGTTATAGCCTAAATGAAAGCGATATTAGGCTGCACTCAAACCATATAGGCTAAGCACTCTTGCTTAAAATAAGCCAAACTTTATAATGTAATGTGTAGATCCTAACATCACCACTTATAGTGTAAAAACAGCTACAAGTCTGTAATAAAATGTAAATGCAGTATATGACTTAAATAAGTAAACAAATAAACAGTCATATATCGTATTTAACATTAACATTTAACAAAATCACCCACCTTCATTCATACAACAGGCTTTCTACCTTGAAACAAACAGTGACCGTGGCACCTTGAAGGAGTTTTCCTGAACGCAGTTTTCTATAAATCACGTCACGTTCGTTCACTTCAGATTAACCAGTTCCCGAAAGTCTGACATCAATGCAGGAAATGCCAGGTATGTTGTAGAGCAGAAGACAACCAATGAGAAGTCAGTGGAATGCGCCATGGGAATTTTCCTCCCAGCTTTTATTTAAAGTGACACATCTTTTTAACTAAAAGTAGCTCTTTCCATGGTGTTTATTATCTGTTTATGTCGAGTTACTTGCTAGGGTCGAGTTACAGCTAGTTGTCACACATGGAGTCTTAAAAGCTATTTTGGAGTGGTTGCCACTTTTTTGTGCCACAATTTATTAATTACAGTTTTTTTTTTAAACAAAACAAGCAGACTCTATTCAAAATTGTCGCTTCACTATTTAATTTTTTAATATGTTGAATAAATAGGCTATGAGGTAACCTGACGTGCTCGCGCCATGGTCAATTTTCGCTTCAGATGATGGAACCAGGGAAGCAGCCTCCGAGCCGTGCTTTTATACGCTAAGCCACACCCACTTGAGCAGGCTGTGATGCGTAGTCACGTATGGCTCAGTGGTAGGCTGCTGCAGTTGCCATAGAGCAGCCTATGAGCACTCCAGACAGCCTGCTAGGTCTGCTAGCTGCTGCACTGCGTTGACAAAGAATACAAAATTAAGGATCATTTTTGGCTTCAATATCTCGAGAAAAGATTACTTTACCCGTAGCGTAAGCTAAATTTAAGCAATACTCATCCCTCTTTAGAGAGAACCAATGTAACGCTAGGTAACCGAGTATGTTTTGTTTTATTGTAACGTATAAATGTCGCAGAAACGTATTAAAAGCTGTGTTGTGGCAGGGTCCGATCCGATCAAAAGTGGTCGCTATTTCTCATAGCTTACAATAGCATTAAAGTCCACATGAAATTAAAATTGAAGTGTTTTGGGCTTTAGTATGAATACGTTAGCCTCACTGTTATCTATAAGCAAGTGTGCTCCAAAACAAAGACAAAATTTGCATTTAGAAGATATAAGCTTTCAAAACTTAAGAGTCTTTCACTTCCGCCAAAATGGATCAATGATTTTGATGACATCACTCTGCATTTCATCTTCTCATCCGATTTTCTGTCCAATCAACTGCTCTCTATAATCTGAAGTGTCCCGCCCCTACACTATAAATAGATGCTAATGCTGCGGCTAAAATCGGTCACGTTCACACATTTAATATTTTCTAATGGTTAATAGTATTTTGTCCCCAATGAAATAAAACCTTACCCATCTAAAACATTCTATTCCAGTCGCGCCGGCAAAGTTGATCAATCAGCTTGGTCATCTGCATTTTCCGGATCAGATTCGGGCTCGAATTGATATGATAGTATACCGACATTATCACCGGTCATTATTGCTTTGAAAGCTGATGTTCCAAATATGGTACGGGGCGTGGCATTTCTGTCACATGCTTGGTTTTCGGGCCAATTACAATGCACTAGATCGCTGGCCAATCAGAGCACTTTGCGCTTTTTAGAAATATGAGCTTTGTAAAACTTGGCCTCATTTCAGAAAGGCAGGTCATAGAGGAGCAACAAAAATGTACGGAATCTGTGCAAAATAATTACTGTTTTTAACCTAAAACCACTTATTTTATTACATTTAACATTGCATTAAACTTAATACACAAAATAATGTTCTTTTTAGAACCATCATATGACCCCTTTAAAGTGAAATGGAGGAGATTTGGAGGAAACTGTTGCTTTACAAAGTTCAACAGCTCTGGCCCAGCTGTGATATGAACAAAATGTCATTGGCTGTTTTAAAAAAGAGAAGCTGTTTAATATTTTCCACCCCGTTTTCCTCTTTCAGTGGCAATTACGTCAACACATTGAATAATGCTGCGTGTTTCAAGGCACTTCAGTGGGTCTTTAATGTTTTTTTTGTTTTTTTTTTTTGGTTTAGACTTTAAGTGGAGATGAAAAAAAAAACACTTTCCCTGAGAAATATTCAATGTCAATTATGTGACAACTAGTCTATTTCATTTGTAATTTTACTAGTAACAATTATAATATGGAAATGCAATTATAAGCAATTATTTGATGAATTTGTTGAGATGTCTATGAGCAAGACATACCCCAGCTGCTCCCAACGAGGAGCTACCTACTCGATCTTAGTGCTGCATTTGATGACCACAGCATTCTTTTAAAATAGATTCTTAAAACAAAATAGAAAATTATGTTGGCATGAATGGAATTGCATTAGCTTGGTTTAAATCATACTTATCTGACTGTTATCAGTTTGTACCAGTGAATGAAGAGATGTCTTATTGATCACAAGTTCAGTGTGGCATACCCCAAGGCTCGGTACTAGGACTGTTTCTGTTCACTACATGCTACTCTTGGGAGATATCATTAGGAAGCATGGAATTAGGTTCAGTGTGTTTAATGTGTTTTGAACTGACAGAGTGTGTCTGCTTCCCGGACAATGTTAGGGAGACTGTTCCAAAGTTTAGGTGCTAAATAGGAAAAGGATCTACCGCCAGCAGCAGATATTCTAGGTATTATCAACTGGCTGGAATTTTGAGATCGCAATAGACATGAAGGACTATAATGCATTAAGAGAGAACATTTAGTGCTTTGTAAGTAGACAGCAATATTTTAAAATGTATACACTGTTTAATTGGGAGCCAATGCCGTGTTGACAGAACCGGGCTAATATGGTCAAACTTCCTGGTTCTACGAACTCTAGCTGCTGCGTTTTGGACCAGCTGGAGTTCGTTTATTAAACGTCCAGGGCAACCACTCAGTAGAGCATTACAATAATCTAGCCTTGAGGTTCTGCAGTTTTCATTGAAAGCATATGTCATAATTTAGATATATTTTTAAGATGGAAGAATGTGGTTTTACAGATGCTAGAAACGTGACTTTCAAATGAAAGTTTGGTATGAAAGGGCACTCCCAGGTTCCTAACCGACAACGAAAACTTGACAGAGCAGCCATCAAGTAGACAGTATTCTGGATTATTATGTGAGGAAGGTTTTTTTTTTTTTTTTTTGCCAATTATTAGAATCTCTATTTTTTCAGAGTAAAGTAGTAGGAAATCCAAATTTTTATATCAGCTATATCAGCAAATTTTTAAGAAATATAGAGCTGAGTATCATCAGCATAACAGTGAAAACTAATGCCATGCTTCCTAATGATATCGCCCAGTACAGAGTGAACATTAACGGTCCTAGTACTGAGCCTTGATGTACACCATACTGAACTTTTGATCCATAAGACATCTCTTTGTTTACTGCTACAAACTGATAACCGACAGATAAGTATGATTTGAACCATGCTAATGCAATTCCATTAATGCCAACATAATTTTCGAGTCTATTTAAAAGAATATTGTGGTCAATGGTATCAAATGCAGCACTACGATCGAGTTACACTAATAGAGAGATATAGCCACGATTGGATACAAGAGCAGATCATTTGTAAATCTAATGACTGCTGTCTCAGTACGGTGGTACGGTCAAAATCCTGACTGGAAATCCTTGAAGATATAATTTCTTTCTAAAAAGGAACATAGTTGTGAGGAAACTGCTTTTTCAAGTATCTTTGACAGAAAAAAGTAGATTGGAGATCGGCCTGTAATTGACTAATTCCCTAATCAAGTTGCATTTGAGGTTTAATAACAGCCAGCTTAAAAGTTTTTGGTACATTTCCAAGTGACAAAGATGAATTAATGATATTAAGAAGCGGGTGACCTTTTGAAGCATATCTTTCAATAGCTTATTGGCATATGGTCTAAAATACAGTATGTTGTCGATTTAGATGATTTAACTACTGGATCAGTAGCAGCTTTTAAAAAGTTACTATAATAAATGTAATTTTAATAGTTATATACTTGTAGTTTATTAAAATTGGAAGTGAGAGAAAACTGTCCGGACCTTGTTCATATATTCAAGTTTATAAAAACGTCCCGTATAAGGGTTGGACACAATTTTAACAATGCCCCAATTATACAATTTCCTACTCTTTTCTTCCAAGCAGTTTCCACATGGTGTCGATAAAGAGCTAGGAATCATCTGCAAATCTGGACGTTGATTCTCTCTTTGACAATGACACCACTCAAATCAAATCACTTCAACTATAAACGGAACAGAAGCACCATCTGTTTTGTCTATGAGTGGTATGAGTAGGCAAATAGTCCTACGCATTTGTATACTGCGTTATATATTTTATGAAACTATTAGATGTGTCACAGAGGCTAAGACTTCAACAACAGATATGTTTGACTAGGAATGGGCGTTGTCCATTCAGTCGAATAGCAGGGTTTGTGACGAGACACGCCCCGCGAGCTCGACAGTCGTTCCTCCACCAACCTTGCCACATTCCGGGCCCCGCCCCCTAGCGCGTCTCTACCTCTGATTGGCTCCGCGCCCTGTCACTCATTCTCCATTTTCCAGCTGTCGCAGCTCCAGGTTTGTGTGCGACTCACACCGGACTGGACGGTGCGATCATCTGGAAATTTTTTCACTCCGTCGATTTTTTAGGAGCCCACACCTGTGTCATTTTTTCGTCCATTTCTCGTCTTTAAATATTCATTAACCCCAATCGGATGCAAAGAAATGAGCGGTGAAATCAGCGGGCGGAGTGTAAATAAAGATTCCGGCTAGCTAGCAGGTTAGCCCACCCAATTAAGCTAGTTAGTGCGCTTAGCTAATTAACTTATCGGGTTTTGTATGCTCAAAATCAAATGTTTGCACTGTAGTCAGTGTTGTATGTGCACACAGCGTCTTTAAAAGCGCATATGGCTGTCTTCTGCCACCTGTCGCCGTGTGTTAGCCAGAGATCCGGGTAGCTGATGGACAGTGTTGCGGTGATTCTGGGCACTGGGGCGGTTAGCTTAGCGAGACAGCAAAGGACAGCACGGATGTCGTGGCAGGCTAGTTTGTCCCTCCGGGACTCTAGTTGGTAGTCATCGCAGATTATTAAAAACAGGGCTTGGGTTGGTCTGATAGTGGGGAGATCTTTGGATTCACATCTGGCCTCCAATCTCATCCAGTCTTTGGCCTTGTTCGATAGACCCGTTTGTATGAGCAGGCTGAGGTTGTGGTGCTCTATTTTGCTTGATCGATTTACGTGTACCATCATAAAGCATCCTGGATCGCATGCTGCATTTTTAAACAACATTCCCACAAATCCATCCTGTTCCTCTTTCGACACGGTTGCAAAGGGAAGCGGACCGTAGAAGTGTGTCAGATCAGGGTTGGGATCTCTAAACGCTGTGGTGATGACTCTGGAGTCCATGATGGCCTGTTGCATGAGTGAAGAGGCGAAGGAGTCCAAAAGAATCAACGCCGAGATCGACAAGCAGCTTCGGAGAGACAAGCGAGATGCGAGGCGAGAGCTCAAACTGCTCTTACTGGGTGAGTGCATCTCTGACAGCTGCTGATGGCAAACGCATAAAATATTGCTTTGTGGATCGAATGCATAACGCTAGTGATGCTGACTTGCGGTTTAAGTCAGCTAAATCAAAGGCAAACGTGCTACTTTCACTGCTTATGTCATTCGTGTACATATGAATTCACTTTATATAATTCGTGCACGTGTCGCATTGTGCTTTTAGGATTGTTCCACGAAATGTCCTTGTCGAAAATCTTATTTAGACATAGTACTAATAGGATCTGGCGTTCCCACGGTCATAGGGCTTTCAGGGACTTTCATGGCATATTCTATAGTGTTTTTTTTTTCTTTCATTTTCCGTTTTTGCTTTATTACAAGGGGAAATATTTTAAAATAAATAGTGTGTGCATTTACATTTTTGCTTGGCTACAATTGGGAAAAATATATACATATATATCATGTCGTTCATATTTTTATATTTATAGGCATTGTGCTTTTGCGATATTCTGCTATATCTTGTCATAAATCCTAAAAGTCATGTCCAGTCATGGAAAACTGAAAATATGAAGGAATTATACTCTATTGAATTATTATAATTGTATTCAGTTTTTCCTTGGCTGCCTGGGTAAAAATATTTTAAAATGTATGCAATATAGTAAATGTATTTAGTTATATTAGGGAAAATATCCTAAAATGTATAGTGAGCGTGTTCCCGTTTTTACATTTTTGTTTGGTTATATTTGGGAGAAATATTGTAAAAATATTCCAAAAACACAGGGAATGTGTTTATATTTTTTTTCTTGGTTACATGTGGTATTTTAAAATAATTAAAAAAAAAAAACTCAAGGATCAAACATGAATCCTATTTCAATTGTTCTTGAATTACAATAGATTGTTTTTTCACCTGTTAAACTGTCACTAAAAGTCTAGATGTTCATTTATTAGCAATGGATATTAGTAAGTGTTTTAGAGTTGCATGAGTGTCAGTTTACATTCATCTTGTGATCTGACCATTAGGCTGCTCTTTGCTTTCGTTTTGGTGTCAGAGCCATTAGGTCATTTGTGGCTGTAAGTAAGCAAAGCTAAATAGTCAGCAATTTAAGCCTAAGAGATTCTATCTGAATATTTCAGTACTGCATAGCGCTTCAATAACACGCGTCCTTACATTATTCTCAGAACGGAGAGATGCAGTAACTATGAAAATAATTAGATCAGAGGCTTAATTTGAAACTCGGGTTGCAAAATCTATTTAGGACGGTGTTTGCATCCCAGTTAATTGGTGCTAAAGTCAAAGAGAGTCCAGATTTTATCTTTTCTGATTGCTTGCCTTTAACCCGATTCTTGGCTCTCCGATGAGCCACAATGATAATAACGTGAAGAACGAAACCTATTGTGACCAGATTGTGGTTTTACAATCTCTTCCGGTTCCCAAAAATGGCAAAAACTGGCAGCCATGCGGCAGGTTGCTGTTAAAAATGGCTGATCTGGTCAGAAAGGGATCCTCAAATTGCGTAGATGCCGATAAACAGACACGGGCCCTTGTTGTGTAGTATGGGCTGACCCGTAAAAATGCTTCATAGAATGAATGTCCTCAGAAAGCTGGGCCATGCTCCGTGTAACACAACCAGCCATTGTGCCGAGACTCTCAGAGGAACGACGGCAATAAGATACGCCTCGGTGGAGGAAGAGGGCCTTGTGTGACCAACGAATGCTGTTAGTTAACCTTCTGCTTCTGTCTCGGTAGACTCTTGGCTGCTCTGTCTGAAAGCTGACAGGAAGTTGTATTCTCTCAGTGTTTTAGGGGGGTTTGAAAAACCATTTTCTCACAGATCAACAGATTTCAGTTTTACTTGTATGCTCAGGCCCGGTTTCACAGACAGGGCTTAGATTAAGCCAGGTTTAGACATTCAAGTAGCTTTTTTAAAAAGGCCATTACTGGTGTGCGTCTTGAGACAAAACAATGGCACTTGTATATTTTAAGATATGCAAGTTGCTTTCAGTTAAACGTGCATTTTAGTCTGTGAAACCAGGGGTTCGATTATCTTTGAGGTTTATAAAAAATTGTTTTCACTGTGATGTGTTCCTGAGAAGTTCTCCAGCACTTAGATTTCCTCCCCCCAAGTCTTTCCAGGAAAAACATAAGTTTTGGATGTCTGGTTAAACCGGATTCTTAAAGTGTGGTTAAATAGACATCTAATATGATTTATTTGAAGCCTTTGACCTCGCTCTGAATATTTGATTAACTTCTTAGCGTGACAACCTTTCCTAATATTGCCGTTTCCTTCCAAAGTAATGTGTCAGACTCAGAAGGGTTTGCTGCATGTGATGCTTAACATTCATGTTTGATCTGATGTTTGTTCAAACACTAGTTGAAAAACGCCTTCTGTTTGAACCAGTTCTTTTCTGATTACAATGCTTTTTATTGTACTGGAAACCAATTTGTAAGATTACTCATGTAATTTGTTTTAAATGTTCCCTCAAAGTCGCTCATTTCTTGGAATGTGTAAACTATTATGTTTTTTCATTTTCTTTGGTTTGATTAGTTTGTTTCTATTAGTAACTTTTGGTGTTTTCCACTGCATTGTACGGTACGGCTTGCTACGGCTTAAATGGTACCACCTCTGTTGAGGTTCCAAGCGTACCATACAGATACTAAAATGTGACGTGAACACACTGCAGATCACTGATTGGTCAGTCAGACAGAACCGTCAATATTAGCATAATTGTATTTGCGAGACATCAAACCCGCTAGATTTAAATAGCCAGACACCGCTGTAGCAACCGTTTTAAAGCTACTTGCTTTAACAAAAAAGAAAAAGAAAACGTCCAAAAAAAGAATTGTAGTCAGTGGACGAAGTGCAGACATTCCTCTCGTTGGTTGCCAAGGAGCGGATAAACTATAGTGGTCGGACTATATAATCCCATCCACTTTGAAGCGGTATACTAACTGCAGTGGAAAAGCAAACCGAGCTAAAGCGAAACGTGCCGTGCCGAGCCGTACCACGCAGTGGAAAAGCGCGCCGAGCCGTACCGCACATTGGAAAAGCAAACCGTGCTAAAGCGAAGCGAGCCATGCCGAGCCGTACCGCGCAGTGGAAAAGCGAACCGAGCCAAACCGTACCGAGCCGTACCAACAGTGGAAAAGTGCCATTTGGTAATTAATGAAGCATAAAATGAAAATTCACCCTGTTTTTAAATGCGTGGTATTGATCTCGTATAGAAATAAATCTATTAAAAAAATTCCATTATTTTTAATTTAATCAAGATGTCATTACTCGATCTTGTGGTGAAATAACAGACTTCTCTTAGGTGAAGTATGCAGGACTTCTCTAATGATTTTGTCCACTCAAACTCCTCTCCTTTCCTACAATTAACTGCAAGTTCACATTCATATCTGCCCTCACCCATTGAAAAGCCGTTGAACAGAAACCATTCCTAACCCCTTTTTTTTTTTTTTTTTTGATAACCTGTTATACTTGAAAAGTGGATATTCATTTTCGGATTTGCAAAAGATTCGTTTTAAATGAGTGCTAGACGATTGAAAAGGTATTATTATTTTATATATATATATATTATTAATCAGTGTAAAATAATAATCTGTAACGTTGCCATTGATAAGTAACTGATATGAGACCAATGATTTAGTGCATCCCTATAAACGTTCCAAAATGTAAGCACGGAGCCAATTAATCACCTTTAACATTCGTCGTCAGCTATTTTCATTCATCGATTTGTATGGTTTTGACCGGTTTGTTGTAGCGGCCCAGCGCGTATGAGCTGCGTTTTGTTCTCTGCTGCAGGAACTGAAGATACAGGCTGATTGAGGTAGAGAGAAGCCTGTGTGTGTGTTGGCGTTCTCTGCTGGAGGGACTTGAGCCGAGGGCAACCACTCTTCATTTTCAGCCCACACTTCTGCTGCACACATGAATGCACGCTGTTGCTGTGTCACATGATCCGGAGGCAGAGATCCAGAGAGAGAGAAAGCAAGGAAAAGATCTCATCCGTCACTCACTTGAATACCTTATTCACGAAAACGTGCTACTAAGCAAGTTGTTTTTTGCGCGGGCACATCTGAATGACAACCCGAACTTCCAGGTTTCTTGTTTCTTGCCACACGGTCGGCTCTAGCCAATATTTACCTAGCCGAGTCGAAAGCGCGCTGGAGTATAGTCTGTAACACCTGAGTGTTGTGGAGGAGCCCGATGACTCATAAAGATTGTACAGAATGTTTGTTTTTGGGCACACCTAGCACAAAGCTGACATTGTTCTCATGCAACCAACATATGGCCGGTTTTCGTTTCACTTTATTGCTAAAAACAGTCCATGTTGCCCTTTTTTGTCGTTCAGTGCTTCTATACGAAGCGCTTGGAATCCGAATTACGTATTACTCAACCCACTCGCGATGAATTGCTCTAAAAAAAAACTGATTTGTTTCAAACTCTGCTCCTCACTCAAGCGAAGCAATCTGACCACTGTGGTGGTGGTGTTTATTAAACGCTGGGTTCTCATCTCAACCACATAACGATAAGGATTTAGTATTTGCATGCAAGTTTAAAACCATGCAAATAGCCCGCTAATACACACCTCATGATTTCCATGTTCAAACCAGTGAGCTGGAGTTGCACAGACTGTAGAAAGTGTTTGTGTTTGTTCAACAACGCTCCGGTATCGGGTTCAGTTTTGTGAAATAGGAGGGACCAGCAAAGTAGAATTAGCTGGTTTTCTTTTAAAAATCACCTCAGTGCTTTTTGTTCATTTTTATTTGAGAGGGAAATGGGAGGGACTGGCAAAGTAGTATTCTTTTATAATACCAACAGTGCTATTTTATTGCATACTTTTTTTTTTATAATTGTTTGTATTTTTGTTTATTTTTATTTTAAATTGGAGGGACTGGCTGAGTAGAGGTGTGTTTTTTTAAAATTTATTGTAAGTTCATGTCTGCAGGCATCTCCAGGTGCTTTTGTTGGACCGTAGTGACTTTCAGTGGTAGATATGCTATATAAAACATTGCAGAATCTGGTTTCACTGCAAGATTTGAATGTTACATCTGTTGATAGGGAAGCTTTGTCTTACCCTTGCTTCCAGTTCTCCAGTATGTGTGTTTAGCAAGCACCCACACACACTTGTATCTCGACATGGGTGTATTAGCTGATGTGAGCTGATTTTACTATCCGCCATTTTACACTAGCAGGGGAAACCGGTTATGTAGAGCTGGAACTTTTGATTGAACTGATACAAATTTTGGAGTGTAATCAGATGGCTGTGTAAGTTATAGAATATAGGTTAAAATGAATATTATTTTAATTGTCTAATTTCTTACCAAGTTAAATTGCTTCCTCAGACCATTGGCTGATTATATTATCTGAGTTTTGCCAATATAATACCAATATATTTGACAGTACAAAAATAAAAGTTTGACGTTAAATTCAAAATGTGCTCTAATACATGTTCCTGGTGTTATTGTGCACTACTCATGGGTGTATGTCAAAATTTGCTAACTTAGCTCCTAGGGTTGTCAAAAGTACCTTTACTTGTACCAATTTGGTACTAAAATTTTGAAAACGTCACTATACCAACATTTCTGTAGTACAGAGTGCCAGGTATGCACTTTGTACTACAGATAGGAAGCTGCTTTCAGTCGCTTTCGTGTTTCACGAAGTGCTTCAAAGGTTTCTATTTACGTGTTTTTTTCAAGTCACGTTTATTTATAGTGCGCTTTTAACAATATAGATTTTCGAAGCAGCTTTACAGTGAATAGGAAAATAAAGTAACCAAGATTGTTTCAGCTTTACAGCTTTCTTTCAGCTTTTTTTTTGGTGGTTCAAGAAAGCAAACCTTGAAATGGGTTCCAAAGTGCGAGCCTTGAAATATGGAAGGAAGAAGATAGCAGATTAACCAGCAGGGCGCGCACAACGCACAGACTGGTGTGTAGAGGTGAATTACAGTGAGTCGTTAGAGACGGGAGACCAAAAATAAATAGGTGGTCAATTTTAAAAAGACACGTCGTCGACTAAAAAAATTGCCGTTGAGTCCGAAATGCGCATCCGAAATTTTCGCACGCTAAAAAAAAAATTCGACCTCACGTTATGTCAATCACGCTTGCACACCGCCACCGAAACTTTCGTGTGTCATAAAAAAAAAATTCGGATCGGGTTCGATTTTTCTGCGTTTTTCGCATCCACAGCCAGCATTTTGAGAGGTTTTTTTTTTTTTGTCACTTCAGGGCCGGGGGGAGCTCGTTTACTGTCTATGGAGCTCGTTCTGCACATCATTGCACATATGCGCAGTGCTTTCAGTTTCAGTTTTCAATTCGATCAAGTGTTTATGTTCTCTTCTCTCGATTGGATTATGAAAGAAATAACCTCCCCTTTCAATCAGATTGAAATTTCGGATCGATTAATGTGTGATTGAGCAGCCAATTCGATAACTAATGTACTATTTGGGTACAATATATAACCTATAGCCTATACAGCTGTTCTGTCTGCCCAGCGCTTCCACCGGGCTGCGTGCGTGCGTGTCCACACCTTAGACATACTGACAGTCTCTGTTCAGAATCGATTGGTTCACGGAAATTGGTGGTCTTGTTTTTAATATGTGGCTCCAGAATCGCAAGCAAAGCATCAAACTGTTCCACTGACATTCTGAGGTAAATTTTAAATCGCTCGGGATAAATTCACAACTCCTTGATAAGGAGGTGCTTCCTCTTGGCGCAATTTCAAGTTTGGATGGACGTAATATTTTCTCTTTTCAATAAGAGAGAGGACAACAAATCCTCCTCACTGCCTGACAAATCCATTTTGTATTTTTGCGTTTTTTCCCGCAAAGGTTTAATAAATATGCATCAGACTCAGTGTGCAAGGTTTCTGTGCGTGACGAATTTTTAGGCTGACGAACATGAAAAAACGCATATGAAAATTTCGTACTCAGTGTGCAACGGCCTTAATTTGCATGGTCGATTTAAGTTGACTAATCGCAGCAGTACTATTTATAATACAGATTTTTTTTAGCGTTTCCGTGTAGCCATGTGAACTAGAATTATTTCTAATGTGTAAATAACGGTTCTGTTAATCATCATCGGTGGTCACTCGAAGCGAGTATGACTGTCCTCTCCATTGGGCCGTCTACAATGGATCTTCAGATGGCTGTAGAGGCCAATCCGATCCACATACTTTGGTGCAGTGTGGGAAGGAGAAAGTGGTGATTTGTTGGTGGTGGTTGAGCCTTTTTATCTTCTTGTGAAGCCGTTCGTGCAGCAACTTCCTTTATGGATTTCTTCCAGGAGCTCCTGTCCAGTGCAATGTGTTCCCAGTTGCTTGATGTGAGATGGAATTCCTTGTACTGTTTCTTTTCCCACCAGTTCCTCGAGTACCTTCCTTCAGCTGGAAGTACAGCACCTGTTTGGGGAGATGTGTATTGGGCATGCGGATAACATGGCATAACCATTGAAGTTGGTACTGCATTATTGTAAGGGTGATGCTGGTCATGTTGGCTTCCTCCAATACGCTAATGTTGGTGCTTCTGTCCTCCCAGCTGATCGTCAATCTTATCTGACGTTATCATCTGTGTATTGAAGCTCTGTGATTGTGGTGTAGGTGATTTGTTTTTTTTTCTCTTGGCTTTGAACCTGTTAAGGCTGAAGAATCTGCCATCGGTGTTTTATATGGTTGGAAGTATTGCTGCAATGAAAATTGCAAACAGGGTGTGTGGGATGATGCATGCCTGTTTGACCTGTTTCCACTGTGAAAGGCTAAAGGCCTCATTATGCTTCTGCGTCAAATCCACAGCGTAGCTACGGCGTCGTGGCCGTTTTATGGTTCTGCGTCAGGTTGTGTTGCGTTTCACCGCCAGAACGTTAGGGGGGTGTCTTTTGCCAATCTCTTTGCTAGTTTGTTTTGGTTCCGTGCGCCGGTTCCGCTTTTTCTTTTCCGACAGTGGCGAGTGAAAAAGAGAGAATGTTGTTGCAGCTGGAGCTAATCGACATTGAACAACAAGACGACACAAACTTAATCCCCATAGAACCAACACGGATGTCCAGGGCCCGTTCCACCCGAGTTGCCATAGCTGTTCGGAATGACTTGAAGGCTTTTTTTCAGTCTGCCATGGCAGGATAATGTAGTGTCCCGTGGCAGACTTGGTTAGTTACTGTATTGTCCATGATGTAACCGTGAACATTGTATTTTAAATAAACAACAAACTTTGTTTCAAAACAAACGTTGGTTTATTGATTGATTGAAGTTTATTTCGAGCAAAAAAAAGAAAGAAATGAATATAGACATATATTAACAATGTAGTGAACTTAATAATTATTGCCCTAAATTTCTATACATTAAGTTAAAATAGGGCAAAACCAGTGAACAATACAATATACATTATATAGTGCATTATATTCCAAGACATTTAACTTTCTTTTAGACACTTTACCTTGTATGTATCTGGTGTGTGGTTTCCAGCTTAATTTACAATCTATAATTTACAATCAATACCCAAGAATTTATTTTCTGACACTATTTCTAATGCATCACCATTAATACATAATATTTCTGTGTTTTCTTTATAATTACCAAAAGTCATACCTTCGTTTCATTTAAATTCAAAGATAACTTATTAATATCCATCCATATTTTTAGTTTAATTCTTTATTTACTTTCTTTATAAGTGTATTATAATTATCAGTACGAGGGTGTTAAAATGTTAAAAGTGGCGCTATAGTGGGAGGGGGAAACCGGAAAGCTATACTCCGGAAAAATGTATAATCTGACCAATCACAGCCCTTGCTGTCTGCATTGCCTCGACACGCATTTACAAATTTTTGGAGGTGCACGTCGAGCTACGGCGGAGGGGTCGGAGAGGGGTTCGCGTCGACGCGGGGGTACGACGTCGATTTGACGCAGAAGCATAAAACCAGCTTAAGACTCGAAGCCACCGTTGCTGAGCAGTGTGACCAACGTTCCATCATGTAAAAGCTTCAGTATTCTGATATACTTGTCATGATGGCCGCACATCGTTTTGCCTGGTACAAACGGCTCTACTTTTCTTTGAGATGAGTTCTATCTCCGTGTCATTTTCATCAAACCAGTCCTGGTGTTTTTTTGAAGTTGTACCCAAGAATGGATTTGCAAGGATGGTAGACTTGAGCAGACTCAAGTGTCATTCAGGGTATTCTTGTTGGAGGCTTTCCCCAAGAGAGGCCTGAAGTCGCTGCTGGATGAAAGTTTCATCCAGGCTATCAAGTAATCACCCTCTTTCTGTGGGTGGGGATACCAAAATGCAGAAGTACAATCTGTAGTTTTCACAAAGCCCTTGATCGCTTGCTGTCATCCGGTGATCTTTTGCTAAATTTACATTACATTACTCAGTGTAATGTAAACATTGTACATTTACATTGCATTAGCTATATTACCAACATTTGTAACAATACGAAATGGCTTGAAAATCAACCGTAACACTTTAATGTAAAGTGAAATTAATTTTTATTTGTTTTAAAAGGAGGATGTTATTCGATCTGCATCATCAATGTTTGCGGCGGCCATATTGTTGACATAGAAACCACGGCAACTGTCAGTCTGTCAATTGACAACTGAGGCAGCGTCGGTATTAACCATGGTATTATCATTTGTTTTTATTTAAACAGCGTGATGGTGTGTTGTGTAATATACGGCTGTTCTAACAGCAATTAAAACCAAGCAGTTAGTTTTTATGCGATAAGTTACCGACTGTCAGAAAACGTGAAGGGACGGAGACAGAGTTGAGCCAGCACAGGAGAGGCTAGCTAGGATAAATAGGCTAAACTTTCAGCCAACTTTGCACAAAGTCTTTTCCCATCATTTTACCACAGGTTTCACAAATATTTCGTGTGCGTTGCGTATACGGTACAGAAGCAGGACGCGCTATAGTGCTTTATATGCTGCGTTTGCAGTTCGTAACTGATCCGAGGCTGTACCCGGTACATCCGCGGTACTCACTATTTTTATTTGAACGAATACTCACTATTTCAACAACGTAAGCTAATTATTCCATGCATTACTTCTATATATTAAGTTGCTCAAGCAAGTCATCAAGTATGTAACCATGTACCTATATTAAAATCGCAAACATTTTAAACGAAAACTTAAAATTGGCGAAAACAACCGACACGTCTTTTCTTTTGCATTTACATTTTAATACAACAAATCTTGCATGTCACAAAAAACTTGTTTTTCCACCTCCACGAATGAGTGTCGTTCATTATGTTGCCTTGAGGTAAATTGTAGTTTGTATACGGATACTGTACGAATGAGTTATAAATATCCGGATAAGTTACGGCTGGCAATAAGGACGGATCTTTACTTGATGCTATTATTTGATGTGGGTCCACACCAATCAAGCTTATCTTCTCTTGATACCGACAAGATGAAGCCAGGCTACTGCGCGAGGCTAGGAGCAGCAGGACCGATATGTTAACAATATGGCCGCGGTTAGCTACTCCCGGTGTTTGCGAATAAGGTCTATACAACAGTCTTTGAAACAGTCATTGTTGTTTATTTTTACATGATTTTGTTTTTTTGGTTATTTTTAATCTTGTTTCACTCAGTCTAATCAATATAAATGTCTTTAATTGTAGCTGTACTTTTAGCTATATTTGTCATTTAGTTTTGTCAGGGAGTCGAGTATAGGACCATCGCCTCATTTCCTTGTCCAGTAGTCTTTCACAATACAGAACATGCATTGCTATTATTGCAAAGCCATTTTATTGGCTTTATATATCATCTTGTTGCAAGCAGCAACTTGGCATGGCTGAAATGCAGAAATTGTTTTACAAATTTGCTAATTTCTACTTGCCATTTTGTTTCTGTTGGTGGGTTGACACATTTGATGGTGAAAGAAGAGCAGGGCTTGCTAATGTATGTCTCCTCTTTGAATCATTGCTGTGGTAAATGCTTTAAAAATGTTGCCATGGTAACCTGCTTTGCAGCACTGTGAGCTCACAGACTTGAATATAGGATGGATCCAGTCTCACTGGTGTTGAACGCTGTGTCCTTCCCCAATAAAAAGACCATGGGCCTCGTCACCTTGACTTTTGACCGGTCATATTTAAGAGTCAGTGCCTGTGTAGTTCTTAGGAGATTTTGGCAACGTTTACACTACATATTCTTGGTCTTATGCACAATTCATTCGTTTCCACTGTTTTATTATTATTATTTTTTTTTCATAATATTTTATGCAATGTCATACTTTTTGTGTGGAACTAATGATTGCCGTGGCGTGTAGTCTACTATATTTTAAAAGTTTGGGGTCTGTACAAGTCTTTGAAAGAACTATCTTATGCTCACCAAGGATGGAATTATTTGATCAAAAATATAGTAAAAACAGCGAAATATTATTACAATTTAAAATAACTGTTTTCAGTTTGAATATATTTTAAAATGTAATTTATTCCTGTGATGGCAAAGCTGAAGACTGGAGTAATTATGCTGAATATTAAGTGTCTTATGATAATCAATGTTGAAAAGAGATTTTTTTCCAGGATTCAATGTTTACTCAACTTCTGATTGGTGGTGTACATAAGTTAAATATTTTTAAATTAGATTTAGTTGTTGGTGGTGTTATTATTAATAGTCTGCATATTTTATTTTCTCTGTTGATGCCACTTGCTTAAATGTTTGGTTAATAGCCTTTAACCAATAGAAAGCTTTTTAGCCATTGTTTTTAAATTATTAATCAGTCGGGCTTCATTTGGGTATGTATTTTCACCATCCAATCTATTCCCAAAGGATAAAATTCCCCCCTCACCATGTTGCCCATCATGTTTCAATGAAATGCATCTAATTACGGAAATGAATTGGTTGCAAACAGCAATTTACGGTGACAAATACCCATCTATTATTTCTTTACTTTGTAGAATTGAGCTCACTATTTGTTTTGCGCATGCATTAGTTTCACTACCAGGTCTCCGGTTTCTTTTTATGGTCTCCGTATTGTCATTGAACCAAACTATAGTGTGTTTGTTACCCTCAAAATGACCTAATATGGAGGAAAACCTGATATCAAGGTGCTCCAGTAATGTTCAAACAGTTGTGGTGCTATTTCTATGGAGCAACTGTTGTAAAGCTTCAGGGAGGTGCAGCTATTTGGCAAGCTGAGGGAGCCAGGAGTGCAGCGGTTATGCAACCAGGCTTTTTATTGGGTTTCCCCTGTCAGCAAACCACCGGCAGACGGAGATGAAGACGGAGCAGGGAGGCCTGAGCCTGAGAATCCAGCTGTTGGAGTTAAAACTACCCATGACTCGGCTAAGGGAGAGATGGGACAGGAAATTGATGGGAAATCGAACCCGTTGCGGGTTCAGCGTATCTTGTGTGAACGAACCGTTCAACCTTGGCTTCTAGAAAAGACTAATGTAATTTTGAAAAACTTGTGTTTGTGACTCATAAAACACCTTTGTTTGAATAGAAACCCAGAACCATGGCGTATGTAATTACAAATTCACTACAAAAAATGTCTGATTACTCTAAAATGCATGTTTAAAGTTACAAAAATTACATCACATTCACAGGCAACTTCTTCATATAAAAATCGTTTGTTTGCTTACCTGAAAAGGTAGTTCTTGCAATTCAAGATCGACTGGCCTACACGTTTTTTATTTATTTATTATTTTTTAACCTTTGTTTATTTAAATAAATGGCAGTTGTCAAGGATGTCAATCGTAGGTACGCCAAGATAAAACTTGTGGAACTGGTTATCATACCAATCGAAGCGTGACTTTCCAAACTGTTGACATTGTATTGTCAAGAACGTGATAAATTTCGAAAACTGGAACAGTTACTTGACTTGTTTTTCCCCCTGCCGGTCCAAGACCTCCCAAGTTTCCAGGGAAGTCATATTGTTGAACTTTGGGGATGGCTAAAACATTTTTACTGGCTTGAGTCATCAGGACCAAAGAAGTTTACGGGGACATGGTTCTTTTTATAGGATTTCTGTTTTAAAGTGCTGCTGTATGTGTTTACATACTGTTAATATTGTTAACAGCAAGATTAGATCCTGAACTTGAATTAATAAAAGTTTGTATATCCTCAAAGTCGATTTTCTGGGGAGGGGAGCATACTACTTTTTACTTATTTTATTCCAATATAGGATTGTCATGCATCAAATTAAAATTCTGCATGATTCAAGTTACTATTACTCCTGTACAATAATGATGTTGCAGTTTTGCAGTTCAGGCAGTATGATGTTAAAGGGATACTCCACTTTTTTTTGGAAATCGGCTCATTTTACAACTACTCCAGAGTTTTACCGTTTTCGAATCCATTCAGCCAATTTTCTGATATTCAGAAGAATATCAGTAACCAGACAGTTTCTGGTCTCATTGACTTCTATAGTATCCTACTATGGAAGTCAATGAGACCAGAAACTGTCTGGTTACTGATATTCTTCTAAATATCAGAAAATCGGCCAAATGCATTTGAAAACGGTGAAACCCAACTGTTTAACTCTGGGGGGGGTTGCAAAATGAGCCGATTTCCAAAAAAAAAAAAAGTGGAGTATCCCTTTAAGTGTAAAAATGTATTAAATATTGTCATTAAATATTTTGGCTAATTGTTTGCTGTGTGTTTTCAAACAATTTCAAGGTGTCTTTAAATTATTAAATGCGTGTATCTTTATAATTTCTATTTATTTTAAGTAGAAAATTTGTACAAAAATATATTTGCCAACATGGCTTATTAAATACATTCTGATACCAATAAGTGTCCAGTGATCTTAGTTCAGTTTAACACATTACTGTATATTAACATCAAATGTATAATAATCATAGTAATAAATGTATTTTAGTTTGAAATGAAATGCTGTTTATTAAATGTGTAGGCTATGTGCGACGTCATTTATTAATTTAATGTGTAGAAATAAACGATTAACAAATCAACATTAGCCTAAATGGCTTAAGTGATCTTTGTTCTGTCAAAAATAATACATTTATGTAGTAAATATATTATTGTAATTTAGTTATATTATCTAACCCTATTCCAACATTTGTGTTTTTTTCTCTCTTTCTCTTCAGGTACGGGAGAGAGCGGCAAGAGTACGTTCATCAAACAGATGCGCATCATTCACGGGACAGGCTACACCGACGAGGACAAGCGCGGCTTCACCAAACTCGTCTACCAGAACATCTTCACCTCCATGCAGGCCATGATCCGTGCCACAGAGCACCTCAAGATCCCCTTCAAATACGAAGAGAACAAGGTGACAATCCCTGGCCGTCACTGCGCCGTAATCATCTATTTGATGCCCAGAGTGCACGTCGAGATGCAAATCAAACCCAGATCGGCCATAAACATGGCAATAAAAAGCACTACGAGCCTCACTTGTAAATTTTATTGCTGTCACACCATGGTCAGCTGTCTTTCTTCTGTGCAGGATTACGGGTTAATTATTCTCATGTTTTGCTTTTAAAGAATCAGTTAATATTTCCTAAAGAAGATCCTTAAACTTTAACTCGACAACTTGTGACCTAGTTGGTTGTGAACATCTCTGGAAGTCATTAGTATTACACAGCCATTAAGTCATAAACTGGGTTGTTTACTGTGTCTTTATCCACAGCCCAATGCTCTGCTGGTGCGAGATGTTGATGTGGAGAAGGTTTGCTCCTTTGAACAGCCCTTTGTCAATGCAATAAAGATGCTCTGGGCGGATCCAGGCATCCAGGAAGCCTATGACCGCAGGCGAGAGTACCAGCTCTCCGACTCCACTAAATAGTAAGTGTGTGTGTGTGCTGTCATTAGCCATTCGATCCTTTTAACTTCATTGCTTTTAAATGAGTTGTTGAATGCTCTCTTGTCTTAAGGTCAGTTAGAAGCACAGTCCATTTTGATGTATAAATGCGGTATTAAGGCCCGTTCACATCAACAACGATGGTGTAACTGTAATAGCATCCACATCAACAAGCAATTATGCTCTGTTTATTATAAGCTCGCACTGCACTAATGTTGCCTGCCACTTTAAATGGTTGAGCTTTACAAAGTCAGGTGGATTTTGATTGGCTTTCAATGTTTTATTGTTCATCCGATTCCAAAAATATTGTTTCTCTGTGTCGTTATAGTTGTGGTGTGGGCCTCTCATAGAATGAGAGTGATTATTCTTTATTATTATCATCTTTGGTGTGAACGGACCTTTATAATACAGTATTGTAATTTATTGAATTCACCAATGGCATAATTAGTTTGTTACACCCACATGGAATCTACGCTTTTCCCAAAATCTTGTGAAATTATTATTTCGACCCTGGTAGAACACAAGACATTTTGAAGCGTGTTTTCACTGCTCTTTTTTTTTAATACATTAAAAGGATCCTAGTGAGAAAAGGCTGTCAAGATCCAAGAATATGGCATAAAAGAAGCCCATGTCTTCTGAATTTATATGATATCTTGGCTCATAAGATTCGGTCACACTGCGGTTTTTCAATATATTAGCTTCGATCTATATGTATGTGAATACAGGGAACGGAAAACTACTTGCTGTGGTCCAATCACATGAAAACGTCTGCCCAATAGAGGACTGATATTTAAAATTGTACATTATGTATATATTATACATTTGAATAGTTTTTTAAAAAGAAATCACAGAGTTTGCCGCCATATTTAGACTATTGCGTTTTCACACGCGCAATGTCTGGTGTGACTGTATTATGGCTTTAGGGTGTTTTCACACCGTCGAACGGCTCGATTTGAGGCAGGGGAAAACGTATAAGGAGATTAAAACAAAACCACTGGATGGATTTTTATCATTAAAGAGCTCCTATCATAGCATTTGAAATGTTCCTATTTTTATTTTGGGAGTTCCCAAAAACTGTTTAACGTGCATGCAAGGATAAAAAACACTTTATTTGTCTTATAATATGCATTTATGTTTACCTGATTTGCTCAACGACTCCCAAATGATTCGTCCGATGATTCATTTTCCCCAAACACCTCCTTTGAGTGACGCGAATCTGCGGCGATTGGTCAAATGACCCAGTCAGTTGTTATTGGTAAACCGTAGGCAGAGATTGTCGGAAATGGAACGCCCATCACCATTAATGGATTGTAGCTTGTCAACTTCAAGAGTTGAAAATTGTACTCAGTGAATGAACAAAGTGTCAGAAAAAGTGCACTTTCCCACACGGTCCCTTACTCGCTTCTCCGTCAAGAGCGAGCTTTCCCGCCGAAACTAACATTGCGGCAGATTTTGAGGGGCAGTGCTTATTATATAGAGCAAAAATACGGAAAATTAAGCTTGTGAAACATTGTTAGCCTCGCCTTTTTAGCGGCAATGGGGTTTAAATAACTTTTTGGCTAAGTCGTTTAGGAGGTTTGCCATTTTTCAGTGAATGTCTGGGGAATATCAAAAACAAAACTGCATAAACAAAGTAAACGAAATATCAAAAACGTAGCTGCGTGGAGTGTACACAACACACACTGGATACTGAGCCCTCCTTCGCGAACAACCGGCTTGCGAATCCACATTTGAATTCATTTATGTTTTTGAACGATTCGTCATTAAAATGAGAACACAATCGGGCTATACTGTTGTGGTATCGTTGCAAATATGAACTCTTAACCACTGATTCTTCACATGCTCGTCCCTGGGCAATGAAAACAAGTGGCTGAACTGTCTTTGCAATGTAGAACACAGCGTCTTCTCGACATGATGCGATTCAGCTGAAGTTTTTGAATGTGTTCTCTAGAGACTTCAAGTTTACACTTCTGTCCGCACGCGCAGTTGTTGGGCGCGGTCAATATGCCAATGTTTCGTATCTACGTCACTACGAAACAGCTAATGACTCATTTCAAAAACCATTCATTTCATAGACTCAGAGTCGACTCTCACTTTTGAAAGACAATAACTTTATATACGGTGCACTTTCAAATATAAATCTTTGCAGGATGTTTTCATTCCCTTAGAGCTATATTCCACACTACATGAACAGTCATTTTCAAAAATCCATGATAGGGGCTCTTTAAATGATGGTTGTGTACAGGCACTGACAACACACATTGCGGTACAATCAACTTGTAAAAGTGCATGTACCATAATATGACCCCTTTAAGAGACCATAACTAAAGACTGTCAAAATAAAAGTCCTACTTCCAACAGATTCCAAAAGTTATCGGCCGAGGTCAATATTTAAAAAATACCGATATATCGGTCGACCACTACTGAAAATCTCATTCGCACTCATATTAAAACCCGTTGTTTCAGGTTTGACTTGTTATCGACTCTTAACTGAATGAGTTGGGTTAAGTTAGAATGGGGAAAAAAGAGCAGCATAAAAAAAAAATAATCCTTAAACCCTTTGTTTTACAAAACTAAATCAAACAAGTTTGGAATGACGAGGGTGAGCTTTTCCAAAACTGGCAGGAAAATATGAAAAGTTTGTGAATTCCATGTGGGTCTACTTCTGTAGTTCTGTATATGCACATGTACATGCCTGTTTCTTACCGGTTCATCCCCACAGTTACCTTAATGATTTAGAGCGTATATCAACTTCGGGATACGTGCCCACCCAGCAGGATGTTCTTCGGGTCCGAGTGCCCACTACTGGCATCATAGAGTATCCCTTTGACCTGGAGAATATAATCTTCAGGTATCGCCAATCCACGGCAACACCCTCACTGCCGCCGCTGTCTCCTGACCTTTAACCTGCTGCTGTTGCAACTGCACTGCTGCCTTCCCTGATCGCATTCTCACACCCACCCGGGGCTCAGCTATTGCTGCTGTTGTTTCTTTGCTACTCTTAAAGAGTTTTGTTTCGGGGAACCTCTGTAGAGATCTTCACCGGAGTAAGCAGAAGGTTGTGCCGTCGCATCCCAGGATCCCCGAGCGGCATTCTCTCACTGCTTTTCCAAAGCTCTTAAAGGGACCTGCTGCCATGCTTTATTTTGTTTTCTTCTTCCTTCTCTCTCTCCGTCTCTCCTTGTCTCTAGCTATCTAAGCGATTTGGACCGTATCGCAGAGCCGTCGTATCTGCCGACCCAGCAAGACGTGCTTAGGGTTCGCATCCCTACCACAGGGATTATTGAATATCCCTTCGACTTGCAAAGCATCATTTTCAGGTAGATTATAATGCCGGCGAAGACTCCTCCCCATTTGAATGTCTCCATGTTTGTAACATTTTGCAAATCAGTGCGTTGATCTGGTCCATCACGGCCAGTTGAACAAACGAGGTGCGATAACTTCATCCACTTTTCTGTGACGTTATTGGCTGTCATTGTCCTTCTTAGTCATTAACCTCTTTGCATCATTAACTTCATTAACATTCATCCGTTTGTTTGTCTTTATCGTATGAAATTTCGGGGATTGTTGAATGATTTGTGGTCGTCCTTTTTTCTTTTCTTTTTTAAACCAGCAACAGGTTCTGGGGCTAAATGAAAAAAAAAATTCTTTTTCTTTTTTAATATATTTTGTTATTTATCAAGTTTAAAAAGGATAATTTAACTTTTTTCCCCTTTGTTTTTCATTTTGATACCAAAGCTTTTGTTTTTTGAATATAAAATATATTTAGCTGTATGTACCAATCAAATTCAAGAAACAGAAGGTGAAATTAAGTCTTTTAGACCCTGTTTTCACCTAGAATTAACATTTTTGGTTGAGGTGTAAACTGGGTCTAAAGCGTTTTGAGTTTTTCCACTTTCCACCACTTCCAGTGGTAGTCGAACACATCATTATTAATTATGGGAACATTAAACTTTGTCGGCTGAAGTCCAAATTTGGTTTGCAGATAAACGCACCATTCACAATGTTCTCTCACTATTTCTGATTTCTAACACACTCACAGCGTTTGGCGCTGACTTGTGTCTGTCAGAGCAGAAACTAAAGCTGCTGACCTCCGTATGTTTCTCCGTCGTCTCCGGCCACGTTTATATTTAAATTCTTATTTTGTCTATTAGATTGAAAGATCTGAAAAAACACACACACCCGCCAATAGAACCTCCCCAAATCAGGACAGAAGTGGTCGAAAGTGGACAAAAGAGACGAATTAAAATGCTTGAAATACATCTACTTGTGATCCGATCGACCAAAACGCATCTTTGCCGGTTTGAAGCTTTCAAAGGCGATTCTAAAAGAGTCAAAAAGTCCAGATAGGACCCATCATCAAAATTTCTGTGTCCACCACTCTAGTTCTTCCTAAACAAACTAGAAAATAGACTCGGTGCTAAATCCCGGATTCCTCCTTTAATACCAGGTGTAAACAGGGCCTGTTTTTAAATGATCTATTTTGCATTTTGATACCAAATCTTTTGTTTGTTTTTGTTTTGAATAACACTTTTGCATTTAAAGGAGTAGTTCACTTTAAAAAAAACTTTTGCTGATAATTTACTCACCCCCCATGTCATCCAAGATGTCCATGTCATTCTTTCTTCAGACAAAAAGAAATTAAGGTTTTTGATGAACACATTCCAGGATTTTTCTCCATAATAATGGACTTCAATGGGAACCAAACGGTTCAAGGTCCAAAAGACAGTTTCATTGCAAACTGTTCAAAAGGCTTTAAACGATTCTAGACGATCAATAAGGGTCTTATCAAGCGAAACGATCACTCATTTAAAAAAAAAGCTCAGATGGCCGCCTTGCTCTGTTCTGTGATGTACGTTCGTGACTCTCCTGTTCGAACTCGTTCATCAAAATGAACAAATCTTTTCCCGAGTCAACTCGTTCATTGCATTCGTTGAATGACACGAAAAAAGATTTGTCCATTTTGATAAACGAGTTCAAACAGGAGAGTCACGAACGAAACTGAAACTGCTTGGTTCCCATTGAAGTCCATTATATGGAGAAAAATCCTGGAATGTTTTCATCAAAAACCTTAATTTCTTTTCGACTGAAGAAAGAATGACATGGACATCTTGGATGACATGGGGGTGAGTAAATTATCAGCAAAAGTTTTTTTTTTTTAAAGTAACCTACTCTTTTAAATCTAATTAACAATATTTAGCAATCAAATTCAAATAAACAAGTAATATAAAGTCTCTTTGATGCGTAAGCATTTTTTTAAATTATTGTTTAGTTTCAATTGTTTGACATTCTTGAAAGCCCACAATGTTTTTCTTTTTTGCCTGTGAGCTCAAAGCACATGGATGCAAATTGACCCATATTTGGCCATAGTAAGATTTGTAATTATCAACCACAAACCAGATTGAGTTCATGCTACAAAAAAAGTATAGATCCTAGCATGATATCACTGTTTTAGTGGCGATGAATGCCACGATGGTGGCAGAGTTCTTTGACAACAATCAAAAGTACCTTTCACACATTGCAACCGAAGGACCGAAAACACACGAAAGCACATTAGCGCAGGAGCTCGAGCTCAGGCTTGTGAAGGGGGAATGTTTCCGAACCGCAGGTGATGCGGCAGCGAGAAGCCCTCCACAACCCCTCTGTTTAGAGCCGAGATGAGAGAGAGAATTCCTCTGAAGAGAGGTGATCACAAAAGCCCGCAAATCGATTGGAAGCCAGCGTGTCAAACCCCTCCTACGCACACCGGCGCCAGAAATAACTTCACTTACAACAAGGTTCCCTCTTGATCTTGCTTGACAAGTACAAATAATGTATTTGTGAATGTTTATTGTGCATTTCTAGAGAATGGCTTGGGAAGGTGGCTGGGTCACATTCCAGGTAAATGTCAAGGTAGATCTAGTGCGATCAAGACCACTTGTGGTTTTAGGTGATGCATACTAGAAAATGCAAATAACCTGTAGGCGACGTTACGAAACCCAGAAGTGTTTTGGTTAAGTAACCTAAATGGTTCGGCACTTAACTCAAAACATTCCGTAACAAGGTTGAGTTGTCTTCCTCTCCGGCTCCTCGTCCTCCAGAGTTAGAGAGCTTATCCTCGTAAGTAGGTCAGCTGTACCTCCTGCAGGAATGGAGGCTGGCTGAAGAGGCTTTATTTTAGGTTGTAGCTCCTGAAGGAGTCCATTTATCAAAGCTTTACGCCTGGCCGCTAGAGACCGAGCTAGCGAGACTGTGTTGCCTACATAAAATAAAATCCCTCTCTAATGTTTTCCCTTACTGAGTGCAGGTGTGTGATTGGGGGGATGGCACAGCTGAGAATTGCTCTGATTATTCCCTTGTTTTAGCTGGAATCTCCTGTGAGTTGTCTCCGTACATTTCCATTAATTTAGGAGCAGTGAGCGTTACTGACTGCTGAGCTGGGAATGGCCCATATTCTTGTAATGCGCTGTAATTTAAGGCGAAGTGTTAAGGTCCGTTCACCTTACCGAGAAAAGCAGTTTGATTATTCGCCTGCTTTAATGCTAAATATAATCAGTGCTGGGCAGATTACTTGCTAATTGTGGTCCGTTACTACTAATTACAAATTACGTGACGAAAATTACGTTTAGGTAATGTATTGAGACTACTTTGTTCATCACTTGAATGTGATTGTGCACCATATTGATGTAGAAAAAAATATATTTTCCAATCTTTATCAACATGATGTGCATTATGCATTACATTATGCCAGGGCTTCCCAAAAGGTAGAATGAGTAAATTATGAATAATTTTCTGCCATTGTGTGAATATGTAATACATTTAGTTAATGCATTTACTAAAATTATCAATGAAAAATATTTTTTTTACCTAGTTTCTGAACATTTTTCATTTTCATTTAATGAGATACTAAAAACAACTTAAACTTAAACTGAAATAAAATTAATAACAATATTGACGTATAAAAATAAATTCCAAAAATACAACTTTAAATAGAAAACTATCAAAATTCTAATGATAAATATTAATAAAATCTATAATGAGACTAAACTTGCACTGACTGTAAGCACTTTGTAGGCATTATTATTATTATAAAAACAGCGTAATTTGCTTGAAATAAAATGAATGTAAAATGACTTAAAATTATTTTTTTTCAGCCAGTTGCCAAGATTAAATTTTTTCATATTTATTAAACTTGATGTACTAAAATGGAAATAAAAATAGATTTATATTTATTATATAGACATATTAAACTAAATATAGGCATATTAAAAAAAGACCAAAACCTTAACTTTAATAGTAACATCACTTTCTGAATTGAAGAATTTCATTTCTGAATTAAGTCTTTTTTTTTTTAAATCATTTCTTTTATTTACCATCTATATAATTAAGTAATATAATTTTTTTTTAATAATATTATCTAAACAATTATAATGGAATTTATATATATATATATATATATATATATATATATGCGTAAAGAATTAATTACCAATACATAAATCTACCATCACACTGTCGTTATATTACTTTTTGTCCATGATATACTTTTAGCTTCTCCTCAATAACCGCCCTTGTTGTGAATAAGCTTTTAGCGTGTCATTAAAGCATTTTCTTATTCCTGGAGCACCTTAGAATTGCGTATCTGTTTTTCCATCTGTTGTCCCGGGGCTTCACTGAGACAGTGCCAAAGTCTGAGCACGCTATTTCCTCGCTCATTCACCCCATCCGTCATGTCCATTCTTCTCATTGTCTTTGCATGGATGTTACTAATCCCAGCGTGCATCTGAAACTCTACACTTCTCTTTTTGTTTTTGGTGGATCTGTAAGTGTGTGAGTTTTGCTTCCTTTGTGAAACAATGTCACTGTTCTTTCAGAACTGAACTGAAGACGGCCGGCTCCATACTTGACCATAGATTCATTCTCCAGTCCAATGAGAAATCACAATTACGCGCTTGTTTTGCCGTTACGATACTTCTGTAATTCTTTGTACTAAATTGGGAAGGTTTTTAGATCTGCCGTCATGTTTTGAGCTGGTCTTTTTCGGTTCACGTTTTATCCAAACAGTTGATACCTGGAAACTGTGCAATGTCACGACTTAATTTGTGCATGTTTGTGAGAATGAATTCCAGATGTAATGCGATTAACCTCATGATTTTCCTGCCAAAATGTTAATATAATGATAACCGACATGTGATTTTTGAGGTGCATCTAATTTTGTATGACAAGTGGTTCCCTTCCTAAAGTGCCCATTTATTTTGCTGCCATTGCAGGGCCTCTAGATGTAATTTGATTTAATAAACGGGCAATATAATTCAGAAATGGCCTTTTTTTTCTCGACAACCAACAAAACTTAGTTTTAAGGACTCGTAATTTTAATTCAATGTCCTGATTGGTCACCGTATGCAAGTGGAAAAGGACTATGTGTAGCCTTCATTTTTCTCAAACCATTGTTTGTGTGTACTCATACTCTGTTACCGCTGTCTCAGGATGGTGGATGTCGGAGGGCAGAGATCAGAGCGCAGGAAGTGGATCCACTGCTTTGAGAATGTCACATCTATCATGTTCCTGGTTGCCTTGAGCGAATACGACCAGGTCCTTGTTGAATCTGACAATGAGGTGATTATTTATTTAGGTTTTTTGTTGTGGTGTGTGTATTTATTTTGTTTTATTTATATGTAGGCCTAATTATTTTTATTTACTTTAATATATGAAGAGTTCAGATGCAAAAGCCTCTAAATCCCATTTGAAATTTTCTTCTTTAATGATGATTTTTATCAAGCTTGTATATTTAAGTTCAGTGATTTCACTTAAATGGCAATGATAATTACCTATTTATTGTTATTTAAGTGAAATTACTGAACTTAAATATACAAGTTTGATAAAAATCATCATTAAAGAAGAAAATTTCAAATGGCATTTAGAGGCTTTTGCATCTGAACTCTTCATATATACTTAATTTTACTTGCTTTAATATATATAATGAATGTGTATAATATACATATATTTTCATCATTATTATATTTATAGGTTTTTTATGTGTTAAAATTACCGTGTTATTTTTTGTAATATATTTTATAATCTATAAAATTTAATTCAATAAAATTAAATTAAAACATTTAATAAAATATAATCTATATATTTTATAATCTAAGTAGAAGTTAGTGAAATGTGAAGTGTATAGACTTATAGACTTGTTTTGTTGTTTTACAATTATTAAAAAAATGAATATAAAATACATTTGTAAATTAAAATTCTATTTTAATATTTTTTTAGGCATTTATTATTATTAATATATTACACATTTTACTGTGTATAAACCTATTAAATGTACGTTAATATAATATAAAATGTTATTTTATTATTTTTAGTTGTTAAGTTTCATATATTTTTCTTTTCTTTTTTTAAATGCATTCTAAGAAATTGTGCCACTGCAAATTGTGCCCTTTTCCCTAAACTTAAACATTTCTTAAATTTGACCCCACAATAACCCTGGATTATCTTGAGAACAATATTAAATCTTTGAAGTAGTCGTCGTCTTTTTTATTTTTATTTTTTATGGCACATTATATAGTATAACATTACAGTATAGTATATTCAGAAATGCGTCAATTTGTTTAATTGGTGTTCATGGAACAGTTAGAAGTGCATTTAACCACGTTTAATGATGCTTGACAGTAATGTGCATTAGTCTTCAGCGCAGTCGAAGCTGGGCCGCCCTTTCATTGTGGTATTTTTCTTTCTGAAATCTGCAGAATCGCATGGAGGAAAGCAAAGCTCTGTTTCGCACAATCATCACCTACCCCTGGTTCCAGAACTCTTCAGTCATTCTGTTCCTCAACAAGAAGGACCTTCTGGAGGAGAAGATCATGTACTCTCACCTAGTGGACTACTTCCCTGAGTTTGATGGTAACATCCTCTTAATATTCAGATGAAGCCTACACTGACACCATGTGGTAGACTTGTGAACTGCAACCACTTCCAAAAAACATACTGGTTTGCTTCCGTAGCCTGTTTTGTCTCCATAATCAGTGATTTGTTTACTTATCTCATCTACCGACTCCGCAGGTCCACAGAGGGACGCCCAGGCGGGCCGGGAATTCATCCTGAAGATGTTTGTGGACCTGAACCCGGACAGCGACAAGATCATCTACTCGCACTTCACCTGCGCCACAGACACCGAAAACATCCGCTTCGTCTTCGCGGCGGTCAAGGACACCATCCTGCAGCACAACCTAAAAGAGTACAACCTAGTGTGAGAGAGAGAGCCCGAAAGAGAGCGAGACACCTGCAGCCCACATACGGCCGAAAGCACTACACACCTCACACGCAGAGACACACCTTCACTCCCATTTGGCACTGGATCTTCATGTAGTCCTTTTCTTTGCCTGTTTTTTCCTCTCTTCCTGAGTGTCGACCCCCTCCAGTTGATAGCGTTATCATCCTCTCTTCCTCAAACCCGAGGGCTGGGCCGCTAAACCGGTGCCTAATGATAAAGAGCATTCGTTTGCTCTGTAGATGGGCTGTAGGTGGGCTACCTGAATGAAACTGAGGTACGAACTTAACGGAAACACTCGGCGGAGGCGCACGTGTCCGTAAACGAAGAGTGGGCGACATTCTTGAAAGACTTTACACCTCGCATCACTGAATTTAACCAGGTGTTAGTTGTGCAATCACGTGTTATAACACTAGAGGTGAAGGTGATTGGATGATTTGATTTAATACTATTTTAGGAGTGATGTATAGAGATTTCCATTCACTACTTGAGTACTTGGAGAAGACCCATGTGACTTTTTCCGAGATGTGAGGAAGATAAAATGAGTAACGAGAGCCACCGCAGATTTGAAATGTGTGATTTCGATCGAATTGTGTTCAACTGTCCTGAGATTTTTCAACAGATTCCCAGTTCTCGTCTGTATCCGCTAAATTTATGATTTAGGCGCCAAACTGTTTCCTCCAGTCCAGTAGTCGGCAGTATTGGGTGTTTAATCAGTAGAATTAAATGGATCCAGCTAGTATTCAAAGATATTAACCGAAAGATTGTGATTTGTTTACATGCTTCGACAGAAATCAGTTTTGAATCTTTGAAGGAATCAAATAAACGCCTTTCCCAGCTGATTCATATACGTTTTTACTTCGTATAACATAAAAAATATGAATATCCAGTGATTGAAATGTTCGTTCGACTCAACGCAGCACAACACAAAAGTGCTATATAGGGTGAAATCGATTAGGTTTTTTTTTTATTTATGTAATTTATGGACCAGATATGTAATCGGACTCACTTTTCCGCATGAGCGCACTACAACGAAAGCGGGGGTTGAGTCTCTACTGCTGTAAAAAAAATCCATTGGCAAGTGATCTTTTCTTTTTTGGTATTGATAAATTGATTGTCACCGTTCTGTTCTTTTTTGTTTTTTTTGTTTTTTTTCCCGAATATTTGAAATGCTTGAAAATGGGAAGTTGAATTTCCATTTCATCAACGTCGCTTTATGCAAATAGGAAATTGAGAATTTTATCAGTGGTTGAATTCTTAACTGGTCTCTGCTTGCGTTGTTTTTTTTTTTTTTTTTTTTTTTTTTTGAGAGTTCGCTCTTGGTTTCGTAGTATCATATCTTAGCTCTCACTTGATTAGCTTTTTGGATTCCATAGCTAGCTGGCTTTTTTTTTTGGGATCTTTATGATGTAATTCAGGTGAGTTTTCATACTTTTCATTACAAGGGCTAATTGTGGGCGGAGAATGAACCGACTCTATGAAGACTATAGAGCAATAGGTACGCCGAAGTGGGTATCTGAATCAGGGACAGCGCGGGTGACGCCACAGGAGTTGCCATTTTCCGTAGGTTCGACTTGCAGTGCATCCAGGGAGCAACTTTTGTGTGGCCCTTGTGATCCTCGGAAAAAGTACGCTATTTCTTGCCGTAAGTTAAGTGACTTTGGATGGGCTGTTTTGATTCTGTAAGTTGATGGATGAAGTATTAACTGTTTTACGCGGTGGCGGTGGTGTCGCACATTTCTATTTGCCATGTTTGGTTTTGGGGGCCATGACGGTATCGCTTTTGAGTCCCGTTTACTCATTTATCGCACACCTTGAATTTATCGCACATTAGCACTCGTACAGTCTTATTGGCTTTTGTTTGTATTATTGAGACAAAATAGCTCGAGAGAACCTGATTCGTTGGAATTTGCAAAAATAGCGAAATCTCACGTCAATCACAACTGTCACTTATTGCCGCAGTTTCGTTTTCTTTTCTTTTTTTACCTGTAATTGAATGTATTTTATGAGGTTTCTCTATTTGTGACGAATTCTATAGTTTGGAAGTGTCGGTCAGTGCACAAGGCTTTTGAAGGTGTTATTTATGCGCATTTTCCCCTAACCGCAGCTGTATATTTGCTGTTTTGTTGCGTTTAATCCTGCAAGCCTTCTTTACATACAGTTGGACCTTTTCGTGCATTGTACGACTTGTTTGCCAAAATGCGAAAAAAACAAACAAACATTTAATTAAACGATCCTCCCGTGCCAGGCCAGTTAAGCTTTTTGATTTTTTGTTCTGTTGCTTTGTTGTTTTGCTTTGATTCATTTGTTTTGTTTTGTTTCCTTTCCTTGTTTCGTTTCGTATCGTTTTGTTTTTGTTTCATTGTTGTTTTGCTTTGATTCATTTGTTTTGTTTTGTTTTCATTTCTTTGTTTCATTGTTTTGTTTCCTATCCTTGTTTCGTATCGTTTTGATTTTTGTTCGTTTCGCAAACATCCAGAATTTGCATACCGTCATGCTTCTGGGCGGGGTTTCATTCATTTTAAACTGTATGTTTACTTGGGTGGGATGGTACTGTCAGTCGTCATATGCCAATTTCAAACGGTTGCTTTGTTGTACAAATAGTGGACCTGCAAATTATGACGGCATTTTTTTGAACGTGAACGTTTGAAGCTTTGTACATACAGCTTTCATTTTAAAGGGCTAGGCCTAATCTGAGAAACAACTTTCTTTCTTTATCCAACTAAAACACTACAGCCATTCATTTCGTACCCATTATGTACTAAAGTACCAAAACATCATGTTATGCAGATGGTAAAAATAGCTTTGATATGCTATTCAACTGGTGTTTAAGTGTTTTGTTTTTTTTTTCTGTTTTTTTTTTTCGTCGTTCTCAACAATTGGCGATGAAGTTTTTCCTCCCTGGGTCAATGCACTGAACCTACTCTGCAGTAATGAAACTAACTCCACTCATGTGATGTATCTGTTCCTCCAAACTTGTTCCTGGTACTCTGAGAGATGCAGACACTAATGAATAGAAACGACGCTTTCGCTTGAGGTCCACACTGACGTGATGGATGCGTACAATATGAAGCTATCTTTACTTTTTTTTTTCTCTTCTGACGTCGATGCATTACCTGAACACTTGTATGTAGGACACTTTAATATAACACATTTGTTTTTGATAAAACCGGTAAAAATAAACTTGTGTAGTGGTGTATAAAATCAAAGTATTGTATTACTTTGTAATGTATTGTTCAGTTGGTTGCTCTTTTTTTCAGTTCTTTTTTCTTTTTTTCTTTTTTTAAAGCATACCAAATGTAAATGATGTACTATATTGAGTGTGCCAATCCCTTTGATTTGTAGAGCCAGACTCTTTACAAGTGCCAATGTTGTGGAAATCATTTAAAAAGGACTCGTGTATTTTATGGTCCGGTTTTTAAAAACAAATAAACATTAAGTATGTGATTATGGTAAATGCGCAACAGGAAAAGGACAATTTTATTCTGTATTTAAGATTAAAGATGACAAAACTGCTGTTTTTAAAAAGAAATGACATTTTAATTGCATGTGTTTGTTTTTCGGTGGAGAGGGTTAGGTAAAGGAGAAACCGTATTAACGCAAAACCCTGCTGACAAGGGGCTTAATTATTGTTCATTTACAGTATTTTAGACATATTTCTCTTTTTGTATGTTTCATTTCAACCACTGTTGCCTGAACCTCATTCATACATGAAAATGACTTTCATAGCCTTCTCCTTTAAAGAAAAAAAATATCCATTTTAAATTGGAATAAAATTTGTTCCTATACATTTGGGTCTGTGTTGAGCGTTTGTCTGTCATTTATCACATGAAAGATGGTAGATGATTCACCTGGTGAAATGTGATAATCCTAGTTTCCCCCAAAATGCCATATTTGAGCTTGGTATTACCCTCCCTTTTCATGGATGACAAAATGATTCATACATGATTATAATATAACCTCAGCTGCAGAGATACAATGTCAACTCTCATTCCTCCATATTTATTGGATGACTGTCACATGTGCTTATTTGATTTATGTAAACATTGGAAAACTGAAGTAAATATTTCAAAAATCTTTAATGTACATCAGCACATTGAGTAAAACCGAAAAAACAAATGTGTATGTATAAACAGTATAAACATACACATACATTTTTTGAAAAATATACTTGCACAATATACTTTTTATTTACATAAATGAAATAAATAGATCTAAATTGATATTGTTATGTATGAATCATAACTATTGATAATAATAAAAATGAAATTAAAATTATTATATTAATTTTATAATTAATTATTATTAATTAATTGCAGGTTGAAATAATTATATTATTATATTATAATGATTATACAATTATTTTTTTCTATAAATATTTGAGCTATGTGGTGTTTCTGGTTTAATATTGTTACATATTAAATGATTTTGATAACCATTTACATATTAAATGGTTTTGATTAATATTAATTCTTTCAATATTAATTGTTATATATTATTGACATCAGATAATATATAACAATATATATATATATATATATATATAAATTATATAAATATTCCAGCTATGTGGTGGTTCTGTTTTAATATTGTTACATATATATTTTTTAAATATAAATTATGTAAATAAAACGTGTATAAAATAAAACTATAAAAACTTTAAAAAAAATTATGAGATGTTTTCTGGTGCTGTTTGGATACTGTAAAATATTATTTATTTATAAACAATATATAAATTGATAAATTGACAATATATAAATATATAAAAATATATATTTAATATTGGTTTATTTTAATATTGTTACGTATTAAAACAGTTTTATATAAATTATTATTTATGTAAATAAAAAAGTGTATCATAGCATTGTATATATTTATACTAGCTATTTGCTGGAGCTGTTTTGTTACGGTATTATTATTATATTAGTTATATAATAAAAAATAAATAAAAATGCATTATTATATATAATTATGTTGTTATTATATATATATATATATATATATATATATATATATATATATAATATAATAACTAAACAGCTCTAGCAAATAGCTAGTATAAATATATAAAATTTTATATGATCTACTTTTTATTTATTATATATATATATATATATATATATATATATATATATATATATATTTAAATTATTATTTTAATAATTATATATATATATATATATATATATATATATATATTAATAAAATAGTAAAAATAGTGTGTGTGTGTGTGTGTGTGTATGTGTGTGTGTATTTATATTTATACACACACACATATAATACATTTTTATTAAATATATTTGAGCTATTTGGTGGTTCGGTTTTTATATCGTCACATATGGAAAGAAAGAAAAAAAAAACAGGAGCAGCCATCAGCTCCTAAACTCCACTTCAGCTCTTGCACAGGCACAGCCACACGGTTTCCTCCAACCAGGGAGGAGAGACACACACCAACCCTTGTCTTAGCTCATTCCCAACGTGGAAAAGGACAGGAAAGATACCATATCAAATCAGCAGATTCCAGCAAATCATCTACGGATCATTTTCCGTGCCGAATGCGTGTTAAAGAGCGCGCTCAGTGCGGCACACATCATCAGGCAGACTGTGCTTTATTGCCATAGCAGCAGCGCGAGCTGCCTGTAGCTGGCACAGGAGCTAGCGACGAAACAAAGGAAACACTCACTAAATAAATACGTCTACTGAGCAAACTGCTTCCCTGTTCTTTAAGGAGGAGAAGGCAAGACCTCGAAGACCAAAACTGACATGATGTTTCCACAATCCAGGCACTCGGTGAGTGTAAATCGAGCTGTTTGCTGGCGCTGTGTTGATGTTGTTAGCTGGCTTGAGCTTAGCATTGGCAGCAGAGACATCCGTGCAAGTGTGTGTACGCTGAAACTTATCGCAAAGATTAAAAATGTAACACATATTTCATTATATGGTATTACAATCTTTTATATTTCCAAACCACACGTGTCT
Source organism: Pimephales promelas (assembly GCF_988280905.1). NCBI lineage: Eukaryota > Metazoa > Chordata > Actinopteri > Cypriniformes > Leuciscidae > Pimephales > Pimephales promelas. Next base: position 13,827,235 of record NC_142770.1, on the reverse strand, counting down.
GACTTAAAAATCCACTAATGCGTGATTTGGCACGTCATAACTGTGTTCGCAAATGGGAACAATGTAGATGTTGTGTGCTTGTGACATTTAACAGTTGGTGAATTGTGTTTTATTACATTCAACTTCACTCTCTCAACCCTCATAAATGTGATGCATAACCGGTTTATTAGTCTGTACTTTGCAACAACGCATCACATTATGAGATTTCAGATGTTTATGTTGACATCTTTCAGTCTTCTCTGATAAACTCTCATCATGCCAATGGCTCAAATGGAGTAGTGCCAAAATGTATCTGTTAACTAGCATTGCAATCACAAATCCTTTGAAAACACTCTTCTTTTTGTTTTTAGTTTTGCCAAAAACCGAAGGTGTAAATCTGTAATGACATGTTTGTATTTGTATTATGCAAGATGTTTTCCCTGCAGCAACGCAGGGGTGTGTGTGTTGTGCACACCTCTTGATCTTAATAGCCAAATTCTCTATCACTGCTTATGAACTCATTTATGAATTGAGTCACACATAACGAGTTGCTTCCTTATCAGCCTGACTAACCTAGGTAAGTGATTTAAAAGTGGGTTTAGAGTATTTGCAATGTGCCCAGACTGTGAAACCTCATCACATGTTAAGTTTCCTGCTGGCTGTTACTGATTAATGAGCTAATATGACATATATTTTGATTAGGCACTCTTGATTAAAGCTGTATGGCTGGAAATAGTAAGGAACTAGATGTGTCGATGAGCTGGATGGTCTGGTTTGCTTTAAAATTATCTTGTCACAATTGATCAGCACTTAAAATAAACATAAAATGGCACCCTCAGCCCTTTTTTTGTTTTTACGTAAAAAACATTACATTTTTTCCATATTTTCAAATGTAGGGCGACACTTGATTGGTTAGTGTGAAGAAGACTTGGTGATGTCATGCGCAGAGGGAAGTCGTTTCAGTGGCGGAGCGGTTTATGTTTTGATTAAAGATTTAGATTAGACCATGAACAGATTGGGTCAATTGTTTTTTTTTTTCATAATAATTTCTTTAAAATAAATACATCTCTTTGCGATGAGCTTGTTTCACTTTTATTTGAAGTCAAACAAGGATAACAACAAGGTTTCCTTTTTTCTTCATCATTTAGGCCTAAGTCTTTATCTTGCTTCACATATTTGTACTTTTTAAGGCAAGTGAAGGTTACTTTTAATTTTTAATGAATTTTAAATGCGCAAAGTAAGGACAAATGACCTTGAATAATAGATTTTAATATAGACACATTTTTTGATTCATTAAGTAATCCTTGAAAACCTTTTCTTGAAAATTGATTTTTTCTGAAATCACACGAAACCGATGTGATTGTGAAGGGTACAACAACTTTACACTTGTTTTAAACTAGATTTTTTTTTTTTTAAACCGTTATGTCATTGACCCATAAAGAAAGTCAATGTGGTAAATTTTGATGTTGATTAACATCAGGACTTCTTTATAACTCATCCAATTATATCGTATCATATCATATCTTTTTTAGGTGTTTGAGCTGAGGTGGTGAACTGAACGGCTACATTACAGTCTGGTAATGAAGGGCCGACAGGGAGCATGTGAAAATGTGGGCCCAGTTGTAGTCGGCACTACTTTGTTGCCACGGCGCTGTGACTCCATAGCAACGACTTCTCACCAGACTTGACACAGAAGGTGTTTACTCTGACCAGCCTGAACAGTTCATGACTTCAATTGTTCACCCCTGTGTAGTTGTACACACAAGCCTTTTTAATCGGGCAAGCCCGCCGCGACCGGTTTTTCCGAGGTCATCTAATGATGTATGTATTCTCGTGACGACATTTTCGAACCTTACCCTCCTTAATTGGAGTGTTACGACCCAATACACCAAGTTATATCAGGAATTACAGATTTAAACCCTACATATTGAAATCGCATCGCGTTGTGTGCGCTCTAAAATATCGGAAATGTTTAGTTGGCATTGTACTAACGTTATTCAAGTAAGTACCTGCAAATATATCTAATTTTTTGTGTACCTGATGACACTTAATAGCGTTTTGTCCTCCATTTTGTTTGAGTCGAGATCCAGACGAGTGATGTCATAATGGTGGGGATTTGTGAATTGGTGTGCGCCATTGATTGTGGCTTTTCAAGGAGTCATTTCTGAAAGCCATTGTTGCAGTAATGGCTTGAAAGAGATCGAGAGTTGGCACAGAAATGAACACACACCAATGTGAGTGTGTGTGTGTTACCCCTGACCTGATGCTTCGGGTGGGGCATTCAGATTTATTAAGTCGAGTTAGCAGGATAGATCTCCGTCAGATCCCTCAACGCAGTGGATAATCCCACATCTTGCTCATTAAAGAAACTCTGTTTCTTACACACACACACACACACACACACACACTCGTTTATGCATGCTCGACGAAAAATGTATTGCGTTCTGCAACTACTTTTTTTTTTCGACAACTACTAGTGGTGAAAGTTTAAATCTGGCTCATGTCACTTGCCGGTTTAGTATTTTTTAATTTCTTGTTCCTAAAAGGAAAAAGGAAAAGCAAATAAAAATATTATAGATATATAAAAAAAGAAGAAATAATTTGGACAAAAATGTGCTTCAAATATATTTTAGACAGTTTGCGGCTTTTCCCTCACAATGTTGCATCTTTTATCTTTTTTTTTTTTTGTGTGTAATTTCTCAGTTCAATTAAAAGTGGGTTGTTTAAATTAATTAAACTGAAATTAACAATTAGGTTTTCTACTCAACAAAAATAAAGTGAATGTTGTGAGAATTACAGTTTAAGATGTCACTCAATATCTTAAATATAATAATTCAATCATATTGTAAATATCTTGTGTATTGCAATCTGTATCCTATTGTGAGGTTGTTGGCAATACTATATTAATGTTTCATGTATAACACAAATTGTGTTTTATATTTGCATTTTATATTATAATATATATAAATTAATAAAAAAATATATATATATAAATTCACACACATACATTAAAGTAATTTAATTAATTAAAGCATATTAATATTATAGTAATTATGCATGCCTTAACAAGCACTGCTAATATATAAAAACAAATATAATTTTTAATAAATAAATTTTAAATGATCATGTAGCAATTTTAATTCTTTCCTTGATTAATCCAACCATGATTAATAGTCTTTGATCAATTAAGTAAATAGGCAGCAACAAATTCAGTGTTCATTTCTGCAGGTTGAAATTATAACGCACACACACTCCTGAGCAGATGTCTTGTTTGTTGATGGCAAATCTGCTCATTAGCATCGCAAATAGGTCTTCGAACACCTTTCTGGACTGAAAAAAAAATAGTTGCCCATAGGTGTCACTGACTCTGATTTTTAGTATTAAATGAGAAATTCAGGCCGCCTCAAAAGAGGCGCTGACAAAACAGCATCCGTTGTGAATGGACTCGGCCTGTACTGTGGTGAAAGGACGAGGCACGGATGGCTTAATTAGCTTGTCTGACTGTTTGTGTTCCTCCTGGCCTTTGGTGTGAAGGACGCGTGCTGGGATAATTGCGTCGCAGGATTATTTTTACCAGCGCAGGTTTTTTGCCAGTTGCTTGTGGCTTAGAGGCTTTGTATGTTGCACACATGTTTCGGGATGTGTGTGTGTGTGTGTGCTGAGACAGACGGGCTGCATCAGTATTCCCTGGCAGTGATGGAGTTGCGCTGTGGGAAAGCTGCGCCCCAGAGTAAAGCAGCGGTCTGGAACAAAGCATCCTGGTGGGGGACTGTTTAATGTGGCAGCACCTCGCTCAGACCTGCCTGTCGAAAGACACACCGGGCTAAAGAACCCTTCCTAAATTGCTTCCGCCTCTACAATCAAAGACCATAAGCAGCTCTCTTCTTATGGTGTGTTGTTCACACCAAAATCGAATTTAATTATTTGTGTGAGTAGATTACCAAGTCAACGCAAAAAAGAATAGATGCGGATTCGGATTGGCCGACATGACTGGCGTGTTGTCGAGTTTAAGGTTTTTTATGTATTATTTCAGTACACAATGTACACATTTAATTTCGTTTTGGGCGTTCATTTACACAAAAATGGTGTTTTGGGGGCCTGAAAACGCAAACTTTCATGAAGTTAAAAGTTTTTAAAAACGATATACCTTAATTGTCTCTGTATAAACTACAAAAATGTGAACATGTGTTATAAATGTTCAGTATAGGGGTATGATTCTCGCTTGGGGTGCGAGAGGTCCCTGGTTGAAATCCCGGACGAGCCCCCATTATGTTACGTGCCACGAGCACTAACATAGAGAGCGTCCTGTTAAAAGGAAACGCCCGGAGTTCCGTCTCCTACTCCTGTAATGACTTCACGACTCAAAAGTATTCAAAATGAAGAACAGCTTTTATTCTTGCGTGTAGGGGTGGTTTACTTATAGGCGTTTTTAGTTATTTTCGCAGATCCGTGTGTATCTGTAAGTTGTTGTTTCTACTCAACTTTCTGTCATGTTCCATCCCTTCAAATTTAACTACTGATTTTTACTGTTTAGTCTATTAGACAATATATTTTTTTCAAATTATATGTGCATTAATGTTAACACTATGCATTGTCTGGTATTTGTCAGAATGCGCACAGCTGTTTTTGGATTCTAAGTTGTATTTAACTTGCAGCAGTGTAAAATGATTAAAAATCGGTTTAAAATCATTATTTAAAATAAAGCTGAAATAAAATACTAATAAAAATAACAAAACAGGGCTCCAGAGACTAACTTTTCCAATGGTTGAACTTGTACTACCAACTTTCTCAGTTGGTCGCACCAGCATTTGATTTGGTCGCACCTTTTTTTTTTTTTTTGCTACATGCCATGGGATTAATCAGTGCATGCTGATGGATGGTGGTTTTAATGGACCAAAGATAGCAAAGGCTTTCTAGGTTGCAGCATAAATACCTGTAATATATTAATTATCTTTGCTAAATTTAAAGGATAACTCCGGTATTTAACACCTTGAGTCTATTTTGTAGTTTGTTTTGAATGAAATAGAGTGGTGGACTTGGCTAATGGAAATGTAGACAATGGGTCCTATCTCAACTTTTTGACTTCTTTCAAAACTGTGCAACTCTCCGAGTGGTTGGTGGTGTTCGTTGATGTTCTGAAACAAGTAGCGTAGCGAAATACCGTTTCTGTCGTGTTTTTATTTGTCATTTTTTAAAATCGCATTGATGCCTGCTGGAGGACTCGGTGCTCGTTGATATTACTGCGCTAGCTACCGGAAAAGGAAAGGGGTCTGTTTACATTTGGTTGTAGTCTTTTCGCTCGGTTCTCCGTCTCTCGGAAGGCTAGAGTGAGCAGAGCAACTGTGCTCCCGGACTTTTTTTACGGTGCGCTAGACACCGTGTTCCGTACAGCGTCCCGGTTGTCGCCATCAAGTGGTCGGGAGTGTGCTAACGCTTCAGACTCAAATATCGAGCGGAAGTTTATACTCGGTTGTGAGGTATCTGAAAAAATAGTTCCACAATACCAAACAACACGGATTGAAAGCATACATTGCGCCGATATATTTGTTTTTAATCATCAACAAACACCACCAACCACTTGTGAGTTGCACAGTTTTGAAAATGAACGTTAAGGGTTGTTTTAAGGACATGTTTGTGCATGCCCATAGACAGCCAGTCTAAAGCTGTCACAGGCGATTCTAAAATAGTCAAAAAGTCGAGACAGGACCCATTGGCGAAATTTCTAAGTCCACCACTCTATTTCAATCAAAACAAACTACAAAATAGACTCAAGGTGTTAAATACCGGAATTATCCTTTAATGATAAAACAGTCTGAATATAAACACGTATTATAGGTGTACCGTAGTGATTCAGGCAAAACACGCCATAAGCCAAAGTCACGGTTTGGAAAATGGATTCATGATGTAGCCTACTCGTTCATTTTGAATGTAAATTATGGACTGTAGCAGTTGATACAACAGCGTTCTGTTGCGAGAGTGTCCACTCGCACATATGCGACCACATAAAATTTTAACTCTCATTCTCAAAAAACATTCTCAAAAAATAGTCGCATATGCGAACAATTTGGTCGCAGTCTGGAACCCTGCAAAAGCACAAAACAAATTGGCTAAAACTTAAACTGTCATTCAAATGAAAACTAAAAGCTAATTCAAAATACCCTTATAGTATACAGTAAATATTCCTAAAGTAAATAGACTTGCAGTAGAATGGTAAACCAATCTTATAAGATATTTTGGTTTAACCGTGAAACGTGAAGTGAATAAGACTCCAGGGTTCTTTCCAAGGGGTCATTATTTGTGGGCAGTCGTTCGCCTCCCATAGCTGTGCCATTTGTTACAGAGTCGGGAGTAATCGGCTGTCTTCCGGAGTCTCTGACCCATGCCGAGCTCTTTACCAACAAGGCATCAATCACGATCGCTACTGTTCCATTTGTAATCTCGCAATCACCTTGAGCCGCCTGCTTTTAATTTCCAGTCGTGAGCCGCTGTGCTGTTTGAGCTCTTTTCTTGACTGACGTTCCCGTCGCTCGCTCTCGTGATTCCTCCTTCTCTTTCACTACCCCCTACCCTCTGTGTTGTGTATCCTTTATGCTGTGTGACAGCTATTTGTCTGTAATTTGACTGCCTCCGTCAGCCTTTCCAGCGAGAGGAAGCTTGTGTTTGGGAGTGTGTGCCGGCTGAAGTGATAAAAGTTAAATAATTCCCTTCCAAACGACTCGATGAGGATGGATTGGAGCCGGGAAGTGGGATAACACCATTTCTCCTAAAGTGAAAGGGAGTGAGGGTTCGTAGTGACTGAGGATGGGCGAAGAGATAATCATCAAAATCAACTTCCTGCCTTAACATGATTAGCCACCTCCATCATTTGGCGGTGTGGCTTCCGGTTCATCAGCCCCCCTGAGGCTTTTGCCTCTTTGAAGAAACACTGTACCTTAGTCTAATGTGGATACAGGTTTGGATACAGTAAGAGGTCTGTTCTTGTTAAATCAAGTTCTTACATTGCTGAGTTGCGTTTTACAACTTTTTCCCGTTGGTGCCACAAAATGTTTTGGTGACCTATTTCTAAAATTAGAGCCCGACCGATAAAGGATTTTGAAGGCCGATACCGATACAAATATTTGTTGGTTTTAAAATCCGATATATCGGCCGTTTTTTTTTTTTTTCGGAAGCGCGCAGCAAAACATGAACAGATTTCCCTAACATTACTTATTTGTAGTTATTTATGAGTTTTAACTAAAATAATATGATAATCCATTTTAAAAAGAAACTTGTTTCTTTTATTGTCACAACAGAACAGACTGATGGTAGTGGCATTAGCTAGCTTTGTGGTTAGCTAGTCTATGATGAGCCATAATTTAGCAATGTATAACGTCATACTGCAAATTGTAAAATATACATTTTCAATATAACAGGCCTAGGAGAGATGATACGTCTCATGGCTATAACTGTCACGTGTTATTAAAGAAATACTTCAGTCACATTGTCAAAATTTAAAAGGACAGTCAGTCAACTACACTGTAACAGCGTAATGTAACTATTACTAGCTAATTCCGCTTTACTCTCGGCTTATTTAACAGCAGCAAAACTGGACATGATAGTCGCAAATTTTGTCATGCTTATTTGAGTTAAGAGAACTGATGGGGATGTTCTTTTGTTATTCAAGCAATGTATGTCTCGTGACCAACTCAACGAGTGTTGCCAACAGGGACGGTGTAGAGTGCCCTCTAGTGGACAAACTATACAACTCCAACACTCATGACATGGTTCAAGCGTGTTTCGTCCGTTTTTATTTTATTTTTGAAATATTAATTCATCGGCCATTGTAACTGCCGATACCATGCCTAATATTGGACGATATTATCGGCAGGCCTGCCGATATATCGGTCTGGCTCTTTACATAAACCTAAACTTTAACTTAAACATAAACTCTACATAAACCTAGGAGCCCTAACCTTTTAAACTCTTGTTTTTTCGTTTTGTGTTCAGTTTTTTTTTTTTTAGTGGGAATACAGATACAAAGTTTATTTTGGAGAAAACAAATTGACATCCCAATATGGTAATGGGAATTTAGCTGTGGCTATTATGTTCCCATTAAGTAAAACAAAAAAATATGAATAATGTGCGATTTAAAACCAGAACCTCCATAAATTAGTAAAAAGTAAAAACTGAGAAACAAGTCAGTGCTTTACTGTTTAGTATGTGTTTATGGGTCAAATTGTGCTTTATTATTGGTAAATTGACTTTTTGGTGCAATAAATAGGCTACACTACATACACAATCAGCCCCTCCTCTATCTGTACTACTTTTACGCTATTAGGCCAAATCTAATTTTGTGTGAATCCAATGGATCAGATTTAGTAAACTAGATTTTGATCGATCAGATTTAGTAAACGGCAAAAAATCACATGAAATATGATTTTTGCTAATCTGTTTCGAGCTACATTTCATAAGGTTCAGAGGTTTGAAATCCTATTCAAATCGCTTTTTTGAAAATCCGTTTCAGTCTGACTGCTCTGATCGGATTTTCATGGTTTGTGATTTTTCTCACCTCCCGCAAAATGTAAAGTCAGACGTTGTGATAGGAAACATACTGAAAGTTGCTGCAGAAAGAAGGTTGTGTTGTTACAAAGTGCCGGACGAGCAGAAAATGATGATATAGGAAACGTGTTTGACCTACAGTTGTGCTGCTGCCACTGCGGTGGCGACACACTGTCATGTTGTAAATAAGACAACATTTGTATTGCCAACCCCTTAATGTTGTGGTGGTTGTTGTTTTTGGCGTATACCGACCACCAACGCAATGTCATTGCCATAGAAACCAAAGCAGATATTCCGGAAAATAAAAGGACCGCATGGGTCAAATTGGATCAAAACAGTTGCTTACAAGTTGCGATACACAATGTGGGCAGTCAATAATTTCAGATTACATTCCAATCGGATACACAAATTATCCGATTTGGACTGACAGTGTGACTGTGAACATAGCCTTATACTAGTCTGGACTGTTTGGTCAAATAATTATTAATATCAAGAAATTGAAGTTCTAATTAAATTGAGCCCATTGCATTGTGGGATACTGTATTCCTCACAGCCTGCATTGTTTACTTCACATTTTGACTAATGTTATAGTCCACTGGGTGTTGTGTATGTATACTCTGCGTGGTATACATACTATATATAAGTAGAATGCTATTCCAAACATAGCATCAGTTACAGGAAGACTGGGTTGAGGATTTGGCTGTAGTTATCCTAGTGCTTCTTGGTTTGCCGGTTTCACCGAACTACTCGCTGTAATTCAAGTATAAAAACTCTCTTCTCCTCTTCAGATAACTACATCTGGGTCTTTTGTATGTAATCCCTTGGGATGGGGGAAAAAAAACTGCCAACGTTAGAGTTGAAAGATTTTTCTAGAACATTTCTTTTTCTGTTAAACGGTGGGGTGGGAGGCACAACTGTAAATTACGGGAATGATGAATCCCATTTAGCCACAGAAGACTCACAATTTGCCCACCAGCGTATAAAGCCTTTTAATGGTTTAATTGCATCTCAAAGGAGAAGCGCACAGAGGCAGAGTCAAATTAGGGATTGTCCCATATTTTGGCTCTTGTGCTGCATGAGTGCCGTCTGTGTGTGGTTTTCTTTTTTTAAGTGAATATGAGATTTGCTCTAAAGCTTAAAATCATTAGACTAAGCTTCGCAACCTTGAAGGTTTCCATCGCTTCATTAAGGCTGGTGTAACTTGGCGGTTAAAGATTTGACCTGTTAACCAAAAGGTTGCAAGTAAGATGTGATTCAAGAACCGAATCTGTAGCTCAACTGGTGGAGAAGAGCCATGAGTCATTTTGTAAAAGTCAGATCACTCAGTGGGTATTTTTGAAAGGTTTCTGAGATGCTAATTCCAGTTCTACATGTACAGCTCATATCTACTCTTCACAAAAGAAAAAATGAAAAGATTTTTTTTTACAATCAACTTAAATAATTTATTTAGCTCAGATTACATATCATTTTGAGTTTCTGATGATTAAATCATTCTCCTTCTTTGTATTAACTCGCTTTTTCCATTTCAATGAACTTAAAATTTTAAGGCAACCAGGTTACTTACTTTAAGTTAAACCAACAATATTTTTTTTACAGTGTACTTGAATGGGAAACGACAGAAATCTCCTGTTTGAAATGTTTGATGGAATAACATATTTTAAATTTGCACTAAAATCTAACAACAATGGTCTCATAAATTGTGATTCTTTAGCTCAAATCACACGTTAAAAAATATTTTACCCATACTTGAAAAATGCTAATGCACATGATCACTTAAGTTTGACACTTAAGGTAAATTGGTATTATGGTATTGATACTGAAATTTGATGCTTTTTTGCACAAAAAAAAAAAAGAACGAGAAAGAAATAAAACACTTAAAATCTATTTCTTTAAAATGCTACAAATTAACTTGGACATCATTATTAACTTGATTTTGATTTAGCTATTTAATTGCTAAAGCTTACATTTAAGGTAAAATATTACATTTTTAAGAGACTACGTTTCTGTAAATGTAGCTAAATCATCATTGCATGCTTGGGCCAGGCATTTAACTCCAGGATACTTAATAGAAAGATTAACTTTGTAAGTGTACTTGAAGTTGCTTTGAATAAACGCATCACTTAAATGTCAAAGTCGCAAAGGTCAGTCAGTATAAAAAAGAACCAATATTCTGCTCAGTATTTATTTCTTTAGGACTCTAACGCATGTTTTCATTCACACAGCATGTGTAAATCTGTTTCAACACACTTAATGTATTAAAGACCAGTTTAAAGTCCTCTCTTTGCTTAGCACACAGCTAACACTGTTCAGTGCCTGCTAAAACCACATGGATGACGTTATGGTGTAGAAGCAGGTCAGCAATGGCCTCTGTTGAAAGCGAGTATTGTGCGTACGTAACACCCATGATCTCCCCGTCCCCGGACACTCCAGCAGGCGCTATCGACTCAAACTTTCCCAATCGGCCCCATTCCCCCGGCATTCCCTAAGGAAACTGTATCTCCAGTGGTCACGCAGAAATGTGAGGACTACTGTTAGCGGCGTCTGAAAAAGATTGACTGTTTGGGCACTTAGTGCTCGCTGTTGACACAAGCCTCTCTTTCATATGCAGTGGAGCACAGAGCGCTCGGGCTAAGTACACAGTTTGTGTTAAAGGTTGGTCCGCTCGTACCATGGGTTTCAAGAATTTCATCCGCCGAGCGTCGCCTGCAGAGTGGCTCGGGATTTTTGAAACGGAAAAAACGCAAACCCTCGAAAGGAGTCAAGAACGGGTTGGCAATTTTGAAAATGACTTGAATGAACTGCTTGATTGTTCAGAAAAGATCAGAGCATCAAATAAAACCCAACCAAGTCCAGCATGCTGATGGAGACTAGTGTCTGAATTTAGTTTTCTTGCATCTTTTTACTTGTAGGACCACAAGATCAAACATGAAAGCATAATTATTATCTTTGTGTTTGTACTGATTTTCTTCTTCGTCTTCTTCTTCGAGACCTCAAATCGCAGAGACTGGTTATAATCTTGGCGCACAAACACACAACCGTATGACACTAGGTGGCACTATAATAAGGTGATTTGCGTTTTGGGTCGTAACTTTGGAACCCTCAAGCCATGTTTATACTCGACGCGTCCGCAAGAGCGCGAAGGTGCGTGCGGCAAAAATGACGTCGTTGGGGGGTGGGCGGTCGTGCGCCCAAGACCACATTTCACCACGACACTTTTTATAACATCGCTCGGCGCTGCATCCGAAGATGAACGACTTGGCCGAATCTGGACGAACTGGATATGATCATTCTATATACAAAGACATTTGCATTCATGGGTAACCATAAAATCTCATTTTGTGAACAGGAACACATTTGCATTAAGCACCTAGTTTGCACTTGTCTAAAGTAATTGATTACATTTACAAAATAATCCTACAATAGCAGAAGTCAGCCCTGCTGGTGAAATTAAGGTTTAAACACTCTCCATTAAGGCTTCAGTTGTTTATAGTTTACATGCAGTGAAAGTAGGCTAAAATAAACCTACTGCATTTACTCCTTTATGAATTAGCAATTAATAAACTATTAATAAACGCCAAACTGCTGATTCTTGGTGGTTTAGAGGAGAATTACTCCAGATCGCCCCCTGTCGTTTCACAGAATAGCACAACGGCGATCGCGTCATGTAAAAACGCACTCAGCGGAGACTCACGCTTGTGTGGAGGCGTTAAGGGCTCGGCTTTTTTTACCCCCTTAATCCTAGTCAAGCCCTACAATGTATAGCCCTACCTCCTATATTTCCAATTTTTGTCTATAATTTATTTAGAATTTTCTGCAAAGTTATTGTTAAATGAAATCCCTCTTGACATATATTTTAATTAAACTTAATATACCAAGTCCACAGGATGTTTTGTTTATAATTCAGGTTTTGCGAAAATTTGTTTCGTATTGAGTCTGAGATTAATGACTTGTGGTTCAGTAAGTGAGTCATTCACATTAATTCACCAAAGATTCACATTCATTTGACTCGTGTCTATATGGACTGGTAAACAAATATGTATATAGTGCTCATCGTCAACCCATTCTACCCAGAGAACAGTTCATTCTACGGTCACGTACCAAAGTAGTCAAAATGACCAACATTTTCAATAGTCAGAATCTGAAACATTGGTAATAGCAGCATTACTAGAATTACAGCTGGAAGGGCTGCATTCATCAAAATTCAAGTGTGGCAGTTGCTTATTGGGAAAACCGCCAACATATCACCAAGTCTAGGAAAAATCTGCCCTGAAAAGCGCAAAATGGTTCCAATAACATCTGCATTTTCCCTGCAGGTGTGGCCTCCACACTAGGGAAATAAGCTCACCTGCAAGCCGAATACATGTAATCCAAAAACCTTGGTTGATGTCGAGCTCCAGACATGACTGACGCCTTCTAAATGATGAGTTTTGAATATCGCAATAAGCCCTGTGAGATTTTATTTGCTGCTTTTTATACAGTTCACTTGAATTCACTCTTGATTACAACATTTCCTGTTTAGAAAGCTGCATCTGTTTTGGCCGGAATTCTCTGTTCTTGGCATTGAAACCGCTGTGATGCTCCGTCCCCTGGATGCCCAGAGGATGCTGCGACTCACGCTTTCTGAATAATGCAATTGACCACCGTAAATTGCTTTCGTTCCAGGCTTCATCGCAGCAGCTGAAGTTCACAACGTCAGACTCGTGCGACCGCATCAAGGACGAGTTCCAGTTCCTTCAAGCACAATACCACAGGTATGCGCACACACTTGCAAGTGCAACACCTTACCTTTTGTCTAATCTTCCATTTTAATGTGCAACGAGGCTATTGTCAGCGCTGCCGGCTGTGAGTGTTAGTAACTTAGGTATGCTACCTCTGGAAGTGGTCGAAAGTGGACAAACTCAAAACGTTTTAGACCCTTTTTACACCTGTAGCGTCAAGCAGAACAGAGCAACCAGAACCTTACGAGTCAAAAAGTAATGACTTGTGTGTGTGAACGAGTCAGATGTTAATTCGGTCGCTCCTCTGATTGACTCGGGAGTTAATTCTGTGAAGGAATCACCAATTCCTTAAAAGAAACTAGTTCATAAGAGTAATTTGTTCTTGAATCAGACTACTCTATTCACATTATCAAAAGTCTCACAGAAGAAAGCAAGCCAATTGGGTTCAAAACAACATTTCTTTTTTACCGTTTCTTTAGGGCGGTCCTCTACAAGGTAGTGTGACTAAATTCACCATTAGCCGGCATATTTTTTTATCACTTTTAACAAGCTTCCCCTTGTGTCTCATTCCCATGCCGATTAACACGGAGCGGCTACTATGATCTGATCCGTCTGATGCCTTGACTCTTTAAAGACACAAAGATGCTGCTACTGTCCCGTCTTTAAGGCAACATGTCTTTCCCTCCCTATTCCCATGACAACGAGCAAACCCTCATTTAACCCTGGTTCACAGAAGAATAAGCCCTACGTTGTTGTATGTGTATTCAGAGCATGGATTCACCACCATTGACTTCAATTGAGATTCAACAGACAAGGGCTTTTTTGGTTTTAAAAAAAGGAAATGTACTGCAGGCGGTCCCCAGAGCCTCGCCGAGCTGTCGCTCCCTTCTACAAATGCATAAATAGATCAGGGAATACATAAATCAAAATAAGGATGACAGCAGGAGCGATTTGGAGGCGGAAAGAAACGGCAATAAAACTCCATCAATGTGTCGTTTTTTGGCGTCTTTTTTTTTTTTCTCCGAGAGCATCTTTGGAACCTTCAGGAGGTCTCGGCCAATCAGTGGCTGGCATGGCCAATCACAGGTAGCCTGGCAGCAGGGAGGATGGTCACCATGACAACCCCCAATATATGTTACACAGTCATAACAGCCCAGTTTTTTTTTTACCCCTTTTTTGGGATAAGTGGAAGCAGCAGACTGGAGAGGTATGAAGAGACAAAATGCTTGTCATATGCCAACGAAACAAAAACCTCTAGGATGTCGTGTCACTTTATTTGTATTTAGATCAGATGCTTTCTCTTTCCCAATCCCATTTTTTTTCCCACGTGGAATTACTAGTTCACTTTGTTTTTTGAGCATAAGAAATTAAATGTGTCTTGAAAGGAGTCTCGGCCAAGTGGTTTGCACACATGCTGACATCACATCGAGCCATGGTGCATGTTGGGGAATTCTGGTTCCAGTTTGGTTCCACTTTGTGTGGTGTGATAAACCAGTTCCTGCCATTTTTTTTTCCTCAATATGCCACAACTAAATTGAACAAAATGTAAATTTTTGCATCCAAAAAATCAACTTAACTCAAAATATCATGGTATCATGCTACAGTGCTCAAGCTGGCAGTTCTGGCGTTTTAAAGTCTTGCTAGTTAAACATTTTAATCGCATTGTGTTCTGTGCACACATTAAAAGCCTATCACACAGCTCGTGTGTTCTCTTTCACATCGTATTGCGCTTAAACTGTCAAATACACACCAGATTTACCTAAATGTCTTAAGTGACCATAAACAATTTGGAGAAAATCAGATGCGTATCTGTATAATAGATCTGTGCATTCGGTCTTAAAGTGACAGCAGCTTTATATACCAGCTACCATTTGTCATTAATGGTTAAAAAAAACTTCTGTAGATTTAATAACAATCAATGTATCATTTATACAGTAAAGTCTGTCGTGTTTTATTTAAAAAAAAAAAATTGTATTCAATTTCTTACTTGAATGCTACTGTTAAATACTGTGGGCAGAGAGCTTCTCTGAATCTGATTGGCTAGTTTTCTGACATCTGTAACATTTAATGAGTGGTTTTCCTAAATGATATTGCTGCCATAGAGCGTTTTTAGCTGACTATTTGCACTCAATTTCTCTCCCATCTACCGACTCTGCCAAAAGAATGTGAAAAAGTCAGAAAAGTCTCTGAAGCAGTCTGAACTCTTCAACTGATCTGTTGCATAATATATGTCTAGTCGGTGTCTGTTCTTTTTTTATTGACCAGTCTTTTTTTTTTTTCTCCTCTTTTCAGTCTGAAGCTCGAATGTGACAAGCTGGCCAGTGAGAAGTCAGAAATGCAACGTCATTATATCATGGTAAGTCTGCACAGAACGCCCTCTCCTCCAGAGGGATGCGCCTTAGGCTAGATGTGCCGGAACATATTCACATCCACAAGAAACTCACCTAGCCCTCACCTGTCGGATTTCATTGTGTCTTATTCTCTGTCTGCCTCAACACTGTCTTTTCTGCTGCTCTATTAACATTCTCTTCCTCCTGTCCACCCAGAGGCGTCATGCACCTCTCTTTTGAGGGGACGCCAGTGGCATACCTGACCTACTTGGTATCATAGATGAGATTAGACTTGACTAAAGGAAATATTATATTATATTATATTATATTGTTTATCTATTGACAACTTGGCAGTTCATTAATGATTTTATTAATTTTCAGCAGTGGTGGAGGAAGTACTGAATCTCAGTACTTAAGTAAAAGTACAAATACCCAGATAAATATTTACTTTAGTAAAAGTAGAAGTAACACAATGACAACCATACTTAAGTAAAAAGTAAAAAGTACTTTATTTTAAATGTACTTTAAGTATTAAAAGTAAAAGTACTTGCATAACAATTTATTATCTTAATGTCTATTTTCTAATGATTAATAAAACATTTAATTCTAACTCATTCAACCTAATAGCCTACTCCTATAATGATGTTCAATAATGATGGAAAAAAAAATTTCTGAAACAAGCTTGCAATTAGGCAATAGCTTATCCTTACTATATGTTAATAACTATGTTTGGCAGTAAACGCGATTCATTTATGGTGTAATTCTGAACCTCTTGGCTTGCCATAATCCTAACCAAACCAAACATATATTACACACGGTGTGTTTCCTATGCACGTAAAAACAATAACACACTGCGTGTGAGACGCATTTAGTGTGACCGGGTTGATATACTGTATCTATGGCAACCAAACGTCACTGGTGAGACAAACGTGCAACGAACGGACAGTCAGATGACGTTTTGGCAGGGGAAAAACTGATCAGAAAATGTAACGAAAATGTAACAGAAGTTGTAGAAATGTAGTGGTGTAGAAAGTATAATAATTGCTGCAAAATGTAACGAAGTAAAAGTAAAAAGTATGCACTATTTATTGTACTTAAGTAAAGTAAAGATACGTGAAAAATGTACTTAAGTAAAGTAACGAAGTATTTGTACTTCGTTACATTCCACCACTGATTTTCAGCTTGATTGTTCTTATATTCTTATAAGATTAGTATATTCAGGGTTCCTATGCAGTTTGGAAAAGTATGGAATTTTGAAATGGAAAATGTGTAGGAACATTGATTATATATTTAATTTTCTTTTCTTTACAAACAACAGTATATATGAAGAGTTCAGATGCAAAAGCCTCTAAATGCCATTTGAAATTTTCTTCTAAAATGATCATTTTTATCAAGCTTGTATATTCAAGTTCAGTAATTTCACTTAAATTACAATTAATAGGTAATCCTCATTGCAATTTAAGTGAAATTATTGAACTTAAATATACAAGCTTGATAAAAATGATCATTCTAGAAGAAAATTTCAAATGACACTTAGAGGCTTTTGCATCTGAACTCTTCATATATATACGTATATATATATATATATATATATATATATATATATATAGACCATTTCACAAGATGTAAACAACACTGGTCCAGAAGCACTTCCTGTTTCAGTTTTTTTAACACTACATAAAAGCTGGGATAAAATACAACCAACAGAACATTTAAAACTGAATCAAAAACTTAAACAAACATCTTTAAGATGTTTTCTTTACATGTGAAATAAAGAAAACAGTTACAAACTGAAACAGGAAGTGCTTCTGGACCAGTGTTGTTTACATCTTGTGAAATGGTCTATATATATTTATATATTTCATATATATAATATATATATATTTCAAGATTCTTAATATTAAAAAAAGCCACATTATTTAAAAGTTTTGTTATATATTCTACATCTATTTTCATCTATTATACATACATCTACTATACTATACTATATATACATCTATTTACTTATTTACAAGCAACTTAGCAGTTCTTGTATAATGTATATTTATTTATTAACAAACAACTCAACTATTATATTATAGCTTTTTCAGCTTAGTGGTTCTTATGTGGTATAAATATGTGTTTATATTATTAATCTATTATGTTATATTAGGTACAACTTAGCGGTGTGTATATATATATATATATATATATATATACACACACACATATATATATATATATGTATATAAATATGTTCTCATTCTTATATATTAACTCGTTTTTGAATATTAGATATTTATTTGTTTAGATATTATGCATGTATATTTATTTTATGTGTGTTTATGAACCTTTTTGTAATATATTTTTTATTTAATTATTCAATAATCAATTTATATTTTAATAAATATTTTACTTTCACTAATTGTGCAACTTAATTTTCTAGAATGCAAGTAAAAAAAATTAAGAAGTTGCATTAAAAATCCACTTGGCTCAAAAAGCGTTCATGTTGAATCTGGCCGTGATCTTCAGGCATCATGTATGCTTTGTCTTCCTCTACTCTCTAGTCTTCCACCCCCAATCCCCTCCTTTTACCTTGTCTGCCATTCCTTCTTTTGTCCATACTCTGCTCTCTCTTTTCTCATCCATCCCCCCGATGATATTCCCTCCCTCCCTTCCCTCCACTCTAACCTCGTTGTCTCCGGCCCGGGCCTCGTGTTGCTGTCTGATATTCCGCCTCTAATTGATCCGTCGAGCGGCTTAATCTCATTTAATCTGTGCGGCGTTGCTCTCACGCGCATCAGCCAGAGCGCCCTCCCTCCCTCTAATAGCCTATCGGGTTCCCGCGCTCTGTCCGCACCCGCTGGAAGATGGGGAGGGTGGGCGTCCGCCTTGCGTGGGTGGTAATTGCTTTAGGGACCTACTGCTGCTTGGCAAAGCCGACCCTGAACCAACTCTGGCTCCATCACTGATGCTCCCCAGTCTTGTTTAGCTGCAGAGGTTGTGTTACGCTGCTCGTTGATGTGTGGATGATGAGCGAGGCTAACACTTTCGCATGTAGTACGCACCAGTATGCCTGCACATGTTACACTGGGGTTCTAGATGTTCAGTGCTGTAATACTAAAAATGTTAATGTTTGACTTTATTTCTTTGCAGTACTATGAGATGTCCTATGGGCTGAATATCGAAATGCACAAGCAGGTAAGTTTGTTGCTTCTACGTCTAATCTGATGAAACCAATCCAGTTTACACTCTAATGGTGCGTTCACTCCGGACGCGAATAGCGCGTCAGGCGCAAATGATTTCAATGTTAAGTCAATGCAAAGATGTGTTAAGCGCGTCAAAAATTCCTGCACCGCGAATAAGGCGTAGAGCGTGGCGCGGAAGACGCGAATACACCTCATTCGCACGTCAAGTTCGCGTGAATTGAGCGTCTGGCGCATTAAGCGCGAATGATTTAGTTAGTGCCATTTGTGCATTCACGCGTTTGACGCTAATTCGCGTCTGCCGCTCGAGTTGAAAAATCTGAACTTTGCCGTCAATTCGCAACGCGTTAACCAATCAGGAGCCTAGCTGCTTGCTCACACGGTGAAGTGTCTGGTTGCTTCAATACATTATTTTGTAATATGACTAAATGTATAGTGGGATTCTTATGCACAACAAAGCAAATATTTGATCACTTCAAACTTTATTTCGATATACGAGACATGTTCATTTTGTATTGAATGTTATTCATTCCATATCTAGATTATATGAAATATTATTATGATGTGACAACCAACATGTGTACAAGTTCGTGTCTGGATGTGAGAAAGAAAAAAAATCACTGGACAGGTTAATAACTTTTGGAGGCTGTCTCTATTTATCATCAAAACAAAAATAAATGACAGCTAGATTAGATGGATGAGGGCGAGGGTGATCCTCGGATGCGGGACAACGGGTTATCAAACTCGAAGCCGGACAGGCGGAAGTACCACTGACAGCGGCGCAGCTCCTGGAGTGAGCAATTGGTGAAACGCGCCAAACGGTTGATCCCCACGCCGCTGTTCTAGCTCTCCAGAACAAATACAGTGCGGTGAATCTCTCGATGAATGCTCGATCAACATAAAAAAGATGTCCGCCAATGGGTTTTGATTTTGCCGCGCAGAAATTTCGCTTAACTTTTGATTTTACGCGAAACTGACGCGCAGATTAACACTAAGTGGTCAAGCGTCAAACTAGACGTAGTAGACACGAATTTGATGCGCTATTCGCGTCCGGTGTGAACGTAGCATAAGATGTTCATCTTCATCACTGTTGCTCAATGTTATTGAATGCTGGTGCTTTCAGTTTGAGACTGTCTAAACACAGAAGTGTCAGTAGGGGGCCAGTTACTAACCCAATTACTAACCCTCAAGTTGTCCCAAACCCGTAAGACTTTTATTCATCTTCAAAACACAATTTTTTTTAATCAAATCTGAGAGATTTCTGTCCCTCCATTGACAATCTTCGCAACTACCACTTTGACGCTTCGAAAAGATCATAAGAGATTATTAGATCCATATTAGAATTAATCCATATGAATCAAGTGGTTTAGTTTAAAATTTCTGAGGAGACTAATCGCTTTCTATGATGAACAAATTGAATTTACGTTTTTGTTCAATGGACTGAAATCCCTCCATTGACATTTAAAATTACCTCATTTATGTTTTGATTGAGAAACAAAAGTGTACGGGTTTGGAACGACACGAGGGTGAGTAAATGACAGAATTTTCATTTTTGGCTGAACTATCCCATTAATAATTTATGATAACTGGTTTATTCACGGCATACTATCTGCAATTTATGTGGTAGCTGGGAGCTGGGGGATTTTTAAATGAATATGGGACACAAAAACACTGAAATAGTCAATAAAAATGAATAATTTTTACTGTTTTACTGTTTTTAAAAATGAATAATTTTTTTTTTGTTTGTTTGTTTTTTGGCTTGCCTTTTTAACATTTTAATGGCTCTGTCACAAAAAAAAAAAAAACAATATTTTGTGTAATGTAATTTTTTTTTCAAAGAAATTCATTATTTAATTCAAGAGGGATGTATTGATTTGATTGAAAAAATACTTCTGCATTGTAACAAAATATTTCTATTTTGAACTTTCTGTTCATCAAACATAAAATCCTGAAATAATTTCCACAAAAATATTTACTAATAATATTTATATAAACTTTTTAATAAACTTTTTTTTTTAACTTTGGCAATGATTTACAAACAGCAATTCAGCATATTAGAATGATTTCTGAAGGATCATATGACACTGAAGACTTGAGTAATGATGCTGAAAATTCATCTTTGGCATCGCCGATATATAAATGAGTATTTGAATAGTTTTTTTTCTCCCTCTAAATGAGAAATGCTCCAATAAGTGTTGATTTACAGAACAGTTAGTGGTTAATTGGGCGTCGAAATCTAAACACGTGCCATTGCGCCGCTGCAGCCAGTCTCGAGAACACAATTCATCAGTCCCTGACCCTTTATGTGACACAGGTGAAATATGTTTTTAAAAAAAAGTCAGCCAGCCATGGGAGAGTGTGTGCGAAATAGAAATGCAGGGCATGAATGCAAAGAATAAGGCATGCCAGTGTTTGGTATGCAGTCACTTTTTCTCTCTCTCTCTCTCTCCTGCATGCTGTAAGAAGTGTCAGCATGGCAGGCAATTGAAACAGGGTTATTGTTGCCTCTCTCTTTGTCCCACTGCATGTTTTTTTTTGTTTTTTTTTTGCACGCAAAAATTCTCAAGCTCTTGCAGGCTTTTCAGTGCTCAGAAAAATCACGTTTCTTAACATGAGATTTCTATATATTTATTTATATATCAATCTCTTTTTTTGTAGTTTTATTACCTAAATATTGTGTATGTGTGTGCGTGTGTGTGTATATAGCGCTAAAAATAAGATATTCAAAAACAAATTATTTATTACATTTTCTTGTGAGCCATAAAGTGTTATCAAGGCAAGCCATACGTTATTATAATTTATTTTTTTATTCTGAATTTTTATTTTTTGCTGTCAATTACGTAGTCGGGAATGTGTTCGTTTATATTTTTGGAGCTGAATAACTGGGCCATTTGTGACAAAAGTGAAAGAATTTGCTGAGCGTGTGTGTGTGTTTCTCCCTCCCTCCCTGCAGGCAGAGATCGTGAAGAGATTAAATGGGATCTGTGCTCAAGTCTTGCCTTACCTGTCTCAAGAGGTACAGAGAGATAGCAGCGCTACCTCATCATTTAGTTTATAGCATTATACTTCTGTCTGAAACGCTCACAGTTAGTCTGATTTTAATGTGAGTGTATAGCACGAGATGTGATTGTGATTCAGATTTTATTTATTTTTTTCAGCACCAGCAGCAGGTTCTGGGGGCGATAGAGAGAGCCAAACAGGTCACCCCACCAGAGATGAACTCCATCATACGGGTAAAGTGCGTGTGCGTGTGCGTGGGGGACTCATGTGGATGACACACAGGTTTATACAGAAGGCTGTTAATGGAAATGCACCTAAATGAGTTTATGGAAGTCTAATTATGCATAAAGAAAGGCATTATTAATGAGTTTTGTGCATTGTAGCTATGCATTTATACAGCTTTCTGAATATCTTAACTCTTAGTGTAGAATCAATTTTCACTCAGAAATTGCTTGTAAATTTCACGAATAATTACAAAGAAACAGCAAGCAATACATTGGGTTAAACACAAAAAAAATTGAAGTAGAAAGACCAATAATCTTTGATATATATATTTTTTACAGTGCATGACAAACAACATTTATTAAGCGTTTGCAGCTTTTGCTTTGTACAGTGATAACGCAAATAATCCAATGCAAAAATTACCTTATTTTTACCTTAACACATAAAAGATCATATTTGATCAAATTACAGCAGTGATTTAAAAATACCCGTGTTAAATAATTAATTACTGATTACATTTTTTAATAAATAATAATCACAGTAAATAGTTATTGCACCAAGTAACATAGGTCAAAGAGATAAATGGATACCATCATTTTGGGTCGTCTTCTCAGCAAGTTTGCATTTATTTAGGGGAAAAAACTGTAATTTAGTGGAGTATTATTACAATTTAAAATAGCTGTTTCTTTTCTATATATATATATATATATATATATATATATTTTAAAAAGAGCTATTAGAATAGAACAGCATTTTTTTGGAAATAGAAGTCTTTTTTTGACATTATGCGTATCTGTACTGTCACTTTTGATCAATTTAATGCATCCTTTCTGGATAAAACTTTTCTGGATAAAACTTTAATCTTACTGACCCCAAATTTTAGAATGCTAGTGTGTAGATTTGATTCATTAATTTAGAATTTGAGTTGAAACTGTATAATAATGTAAGTGCAACAAAAAGTAAGAAGTTCTTCCTTCTCCTTTTTTTCTATATTCTTTTTCTTTTGCTGAGATTTAGTTTTTATTATTTTTTGTTTAAATATGCTCTGTTCTCAATGACCATGTTCTGAAGAGGAAAAGGAAATGAAAAGAAATAAAATTATTCATTCAAGAAATTCCAGTAGTGACAACCGTCTATGTGTGTGTTGTGTAGCAGCAGCTCCAGGCTCACCAGCTCTCTCAGCTGCAGGGGCTGGCACTGCCCATGACCCCTCTCCCTCTGGGTCTCAGCCAACCGGCCGGCCTCCCCGCCGTCACCTCCAGCTCCGGCCTCTTCTCCCTCTCCAGCATCCTGGCCTCTCAGGCCCAGCTGGCCAAGGAGGACAAGAGCACACGCGAGACCTCCGACAGCCACCGCGAGGAAGACGGAGACAAGTCCGACTAGTTGCCCAGCCGCCAAACCCGTTCCTTCGTCCAATCAACATCCAGAGCTCAACGTAGAGCAGAGGCACTTGTTTCCCTTTTTCTTTTTTATCTTCCCTCTAAATTCCTTCTGTGTTCACATGCCTAACGTTATTCGTTCTGGTTCATTTCCGCAGCTTTCTATATGTATTTATACCAATCCACCTTTTTATTGTGTTACTGATGCTTGATTTGATTATCTTTACACTATTTCTTGCCTGCGTGTGTGTGTGTGTGTGTGTATATATATATATATATATATATATATATATATACAATTGTATATTTCTTATGCTAGTTGTGGAAATGGTCTTGAGAATGGTGCAACCGTTAATGGACCATCGACCCTTCAGTAATAATTCCTTTTTGTTTTTTTCCCCCCTGCTCCTCTTAAAATCTTTCACCTTTTAAAGCTACAATCTACAATAACTGAGTCAAAAGCACTTTGGCCCTAGGCAGTAACTCTGAGACTAAAAGCAACTTTGCATCTAAAAACTTAGCCGCAGCATAATCCATTTATAGTTTAAAGGATCGGTGTTATTTCTCGAAGGCACGACTGTTGAATCTATCCTACCTTAAAGGGATGGTTCAAGTAAAAATGAGGTTTTATTTTTATGTTGTTCAAAAATGATTTTACCTATACAGTCTTCTGTGGAACACAAAAGGAGATGTTTTGAAGAATGTTCACACTGCCCCTTTCCATACAAAGAATGGGGGCCGAGAAAAAAAATCCAAGTCCCTATGACTTGTGTATTAAATTTGAATTGTTCTGAAGCCATTTGTGTGTAAAACTCAAATTGAAGATGTTATTCACTGGAAATGTTGCTTGATAGTGTCACCATTTATTTTTTTTGTATGGAAAAGAGTGTGTATTCCACAGAAAACATCTTTTGTACTTCAAAAGATGACATGAGAGTGAGTAAATGATGATCAAATCTTGTGGAAGAAAAGATTTGAAGATATGCTGCTCCTTGAGAGTGAATGGGGACCAAAAAATAAACTAGGCCACATGGCCAATGTTTTGAAGCAATTGGTTTGAGAAATGTAAAAACGTAAGGTGTTAACTGGAAATTTAGCTTGATAGCTGTGGTCACCATTCCCTTTCATTAAATGGGAAAGCTCTAAACATCTCCTTTTGTGTTCCGCTGAAGAAAGTAATGCAGATTTAGAACGACATGAGGGTGAAGAAATGATGATTGAATCTTCCTGTTGTTTTCAAACCTATTTGACTGTTTTGAGGAATGTCAAAGCTGCTCCTTTTTATGCAATGAGTGTCAATGGGGACCAAAATGAAAAAAAGCATCATAAAACTAGTCCATTTTTATCTGAAAAAACATGAATAATGTAAGTCGTTATTTATTGAAAATTTAGTTTGATTGTTGTGGTCACCATTCACTTTCATTGTGTGGACAAGAGCAGCTTGAACATTGCTCAAAACATCTCCTTTTGTGTTCCACTGAAGAATGAATGTCATACAGGTTTGGAACAACATGAGGGTGAGTAAATGACATTTTTGTGTGAACTGTCCTTTCAAACTGCTTGACGAGACGTGATGAATAGTGTTGAAATGAAGAAAGAACATTTCTACAAGGCCATTCAACGTACGTACTGTATATCTATATACCTGTTTGCCTGATTTCTGATGTGTTTGGAAGCTGTGTTGTGCTGTCTTAGACAGAGAATATTAGACGAATCCTCTGAGAAGCTAGCTACCCTGCTCACCAAGTGAAAAGGGATGCTGTTTAAAATATATTTTTGGTCTTCTTTTATAGTAATGTTGATTGTCTACATGGTGAAAGTCATGTTGTTTTCTTTCTAAGTTTAGTTGTAAGAGAAAAGGTATTTGAAAAATGAGAAGCACCTTCTTTAAACATCTATTTTTCGTTGTTTTGATCGCACTACAGAAACATGAAGTATGTGAAATCATATCTATAATCCCAACAAAGAGAAAAGAAATTTAGCACATTGCTTTCTTAAGTGGTCTTAAGGTAAAAGCTTGGATGCGATCGTTATTTTGCTTTCTCCTAGTGTGATATTGTAGTATGAGATTCTACCAAGAGGGGGCAGTAAGTCCATAGCAAGTCCACACTAAGACCCTCAGGGTCACTTTAGTTTGAAGTTGTGCTATTTTAGGTGTCCTATGTATGTTTCTGCAAACATATGATATGAAATACGCTTCTTTTGACATGCCCACAAAATAAAGAACCGGTCTAACATTTATCCAATCAGAAGATTGCATCAAGAAAAAGCTGTTTTTGTGTCTAATTGAAGCTGTAATTTGCAGCTATAGCAGTATTCGAGTCATAGATTGTCGTAATAAAAATCTAATTTTGATTTCATCTATTCTGGAAATGAAAACTAGACTTAACACGCCTTTTATTTCTAGCTCTATGCTTTTTACTGGGGTTGGGTGGATGCTTTAGATTTGGGTTGTCCATATGTTTGCTTTACAAAACTGTAGACACATTTAAACTAGTGCAATTAATCGCATCTAACATAAAACTTTGTAAATGTATAATGTGTGTGTATAAAAAAAGGTTTCACGCACAACCGTTTCTAGGGTTTACAAAGAATGATGTGAAAAGGAAAGAGGCTATAATTTGCAAGAGCTCTCCAAAATTGGACAGTTGAAGACTGGAAAAATGTTGCCTGGTCTGATGAGTCTCGATTTCATTATAGACATTCATTCTGTCCACAGAATGAGAACATGGATCCATCATGCCTTGTTGCCACTGTGCAGGCTGGTGGTGGTGGTGTAATGGTGTGCGGGATGTTTTCTTGGTACACTTTAGGCCCCTTGGTGTCAATTGGGCATCGTTTAAATGCCACGGCCTACCTGAGCATTGTTTCTGACAATGTCCGTCCCGTTATGGCCACCATGTCCCCATCCTCTGATGGCTACTTCCAGCAGGATAATGCAGCTTGAATCATTTCAAATCGGTCTCTTGAACATGACAATGAGTTCACTGTACTAAAATGGCCTCCATAGTCACCAGATCTCAACCCAATAGAGCATCTTTGGGATGTGGTGGAACGGGAGCTTTGTGCCCTGGATTTACATCCCACAAATCTCCATCAACTGCAAGATGCTATCTTGTCAATATGGGCCAACATTTCTAAAAAATGCTTTCAGCACCTTGTTGAATTAATGCCACGTAGAATTAAGGCAGTTCTGAAGGCAAAGAGGGTCGAACACAGTATTAGTATGGTGTTCCTAATAATCCTTAGGTGAGTGGTTATATATAATGTATACGTGTGTGTGATTTTTCTATATAAAAATCACACACACAAAAGCATACACACACACATATTTACAAACTTTTATGTTAGATGCTATTAATCCCAATTAATCAACTTGACAGCACTAGTTTAAACCATATGGGATTAAGGAGTGAAGCTGCTTTCTAAACTTTTCAATTAAATTATGGTAGTGCCAACATAAAATTACATAAATGAAAGGCCTCCAGATTATATTGTAGTGCTTTCAAAACAAATCTGCTCGCATTGTTTATTGGTACAATGTATTCTGTTTGATTCTGTCAGTGTATATTTGATAGAAGTGCCAGGATTTATTCTCGTAGCTTGCTACATATGCTCAAATCTAATCTGTTGACGTTTTTCTTTTTAAGGACAGAAAGTAGTAGTTCAAAATCTAGCCAAATGCAAAGTGTTTTGCTATAAAGGTGGGCCGCAGGTGTACCGTATGTGCACGTTATACATAGACCTAAAGCTTTATGTGCAAACGAATGCTTTCGTGTCAGTTTTGAATGATACGTCTGTGTTTTAGAGGACTCTTAACTCGTGAGGCACTCGAGAGCAGGTTGTCGCCCCATCATCCTTTCTTTCTCGAACCCCCGACAGCCCTCTCTTCCCAGAATTCATTGCTTGCCTTTTGCCATTTCTTACAAGCATTGTAAGCATTCTGTGCATTATAAAAGTCTTTTCGTTTGTTTGTTTGTTTTTTCGATTCCTAATTTTATGTATATTGTACAACCTACAGTGCAAAAATAATTGTGTTATAAAATAGCTTCATTCCATATTAAAACAAAGTACATAAACATTTACTATACATAAATGGAAATTTCTGCAGTAAGGAAATGCTTCTGGTGCCTTACAAATAAAATCAATCAAATCAATGTAGAAATGTCAATGTTTTTATTTTGTGTTTGTGTCCTGGGATTGGGATTAGGTAGGAAGTATTCATTTTTCTAATAATATTTTTGGAATCTACCAACAGCTTTAATTTTAAAGTTATGTTTATTTTAAGCCCACTTTTTTTTTAAAACTAAAGGGATAGTTCACTTTTTTTAAATTAATTTTGATATGTTTTAGCTTACCTCAAGTGCATCCAAGATGTTGGTGTCTTTGTTTACACAGTATTTTCAATTTTGATATTTTTAGGTCAAACCGTTATAGTCAGTCATATAATGGAGGTCTATGGGGTCCACCTCAAAGAGCATGCACAGAGAAGTCAAAATTATACATGATTTAATGACTTGCAAATGTAAGTACACATTGATGGCCTAAGACACGAAACGAGCGGTTTGTGTGAGAAAACGAACAGTATTTATATCGTTTTTACTTCTTGTAATCACAGCCATGTCGAAATGATCTGAGGGCGCGGGCGCTTTATGGCTGTGATTACAAGAGGTAAAAACGACATAAACCGCTCGTTTCATGTCTTAGGCCATCAATGTGTACTTACATTTACGAGTCATTAAATCATGTTTAATTTGGACTTCTCTGTGCATGCTCTTTGAGGTGGACCCCATAGACCTCCATTATATGACTGATAGACACAAACGATCAAAATTGAAAATACTGTGAAAACAAAGACACCTACATCTTGGGTGCCCTTGAGGTAAGCTAAAACATATCAAAAAAAAAAAAATTCAAAGTG
This sequence comes from Pimephales promelas, assembly GCF_988280905.1. Taxonomy (NCBI): domain Eukaryota; kingdom Metazoa; phylum Chordata; class Actinopteri; order Cypriniformes; family Leuciscidae; genus Pimephales; species Pimephales promelas. The sequence goes on along the minus strand of NC_142770.1, from coordinate 13,798,963 downwards.
GACTATCCCTTTAAGACAAATTATATTAAGTCAGTACTTTATATATTTATATACTACTATTGTATTTGTATTATTGTGGTAATTGCATTATGCTTTTTTTGTGCGGTTCATGTTCATTTTGAGGGGAAAAATTATGATAAAAGCAAAGAAAACCACTAATTTTCATTACTGTAATACAATATAAAGTTAGTCATTTGTTGCTATTTTGCGTTTATAAGTGAGGAACCAATTTCAATGTCAACATTAAAATGAATATATATATACACATATATAATTGATGTCATGACAATTTGTTTCTTAAAAAAAATGCAATTATATTGCAACAAAAATGTATTATATTGTAAAGTATTTTCGCACCATTCTGGAACAGAGTATTCAAGATGTTTTTCATCTCTCAAGTTTAATTGGGTTTAAATGCTTTTAATCATTATTTTATCACCATAAATAATGAATTGCCAGTAGAGTAATTATCAGAATCATTGAGAGAGAAACTCTTCACAGTGGCTAACCAGATGTTTTACTAAAATGACATCTATATTTGACATCAGATCAAACTCCCTCTGGATTTTGTTCATTGAAAAATTAGTCTTTATGTCAGTCTAGTTTCCTTTACAGTAACAGACGGGTGGCTTTTCTTCCTGTTATGAATCGTGTTTATTTGTGAAATCCAGACATCATGATGTTTTAATCAGGGTGTTGGAGATGCTCAGCCTGATTTGGTTTCACAAGCCGCCGTCAGCTCTCAGTCATATCTAAATGTGACAGTGTGATCTGTGTGGGGTTTTTTTTCTGCGTCTCTCTCTCTGGTACACACACTCCCTCGTGATTGTGGTTTTTGAATGACAGTCTGCCCTTGTCTCTGTGTATGAGCGGCTGTCCTCCTTCCTCTCTCTCTCTCTCTCTCTCTCATTCTGTCTCAAACTCTCACAGGATTTCTCTGGATCTGAGCCCAGTGCTTAAATAAATATGAAAGTGCCCTATTTTCTGTCAGAACGCTGTCAGAAAGGCAGGGTTTTGTTTTTCGCTTCACTTTCTCGCGTTTATCACAATGGTTTAATGCTTAAAAGCTGTTGTGATCAATTTACAGAGCGGAATGAGATCAAGCCAGCTTTAAAGATTAAAATGGATCACAATATAAAATAAAGTTGCAAGCGTAGGGGTGAATCTCACAGAAACTAGGTAAATTGAATTGATGTTCATGGATGTTGGTTGAATATGTTCAGGTTACATTTACGCCAAAATCAAAGAACAATCAAACAAAAAAAAAATGTTTAATGTATGTTTACTTTGTATACAGCCCATCTGACAAAGTTTTTATCCACCATAAAAGTGTCTGTTGTGCCTTTAATTAATGTAGTTTTGTATATTAAAACAACATGATAAATTTATATAATTAGTTTTAATAACTTTAACGCACCTGGACAAGTTAATGTTGAGGTGGTTTTTTTTATTAAATTTTTTGTGTGTTTGTTTGATTGACTGTAATACTCACAAAAAGTGATTTTCTCATATCATTTTTTTTTTTTATTCTAATTAAAATCAACATATATTAAAGGCTGCTTTAAAATAGTGAAAAAAAAATATTATATAAAATTAAATGTCATTGCATTTGAAAAAAGCAAAAAACGAATATCTTATTACATAATTGTGCTTAATTGTCATAATTGCCGTCAAAAATCTGATATTAAAAACACTACGCACTTCAGCTTTAATGGACATACGTTTTGTAAATACTTTGTGGACTTTTTTTTTATTAAAGTAAAAGTTAAAAATATAAAATAAAAAGACTGTAAAAATATTGCCTGGTCTAATGAGTCTTGATTTCTGTTGAGACATTCAGATGTTTGAGTCAGAATTTGGCGTAAACAGAATGAGAACATGGATCCATCATGACTTGTTACCACTGTGCAGGCTGGTGGTGGTGGTGGTCGAAAATAAGAAATTTCTGAAATTATCTTATTGTTTGTTCCACAGAACAAAGTCATACAAGTTTGAAACGACATGAAGGTGAGTAAATGATGAGAGTTTTCTTTTTTAAATAAACTATACTTTTACTACCCATTTAAAACCCATTAATCTCATTGCATTATTTTATTGTAATTGAAATGCATTCATGCCATTTCTGAGACACAATAAAGGTGTGAAAATATCTAAATACCAATTCAGATGAAAACAAAATGACCATTGTAGTCTAAAAGTTTGCATAATAAATGCCATGTTGAATAAATTAAATCTTTCTAAAGCTACATTTTGTGATGTGTATTTAAATAATTTTCTCATCTTTTGGGGGTAATTTTGATTTGGATTTAGATTTAATTTGGTTAAGTAATCAGCATTATGTCATAATTATAGAGAGATATATATAGATGCACACATATATCTTGATTACTTTTTTTAATTTCTGGGATGGGATGACATGGACATGTTCTTGACCCATTTCTTGAGATTCGTCTGTATAGTGACTGACTGCTTAGTGCATTTTCTGCTTAGGTTGGCTGGTTTCCTGTGTCAAGCGTGGAAAGGGAGATGGGCGGAAGGGTGATTATTAAATGACGAGAGGCTGTTGATTAATCATGATTGTCTCTCTCTCGCTCTGTCTCTGTCATACTGCTTGATAATGGAGACACTTTCAGTTCTGGTTTATTCATGTGAGCCGTCAATCCTTTTCTCTCGTTCAGTATTTCATTCAGGCTCACACCAGACTCATCATCCCATTGTTCTTTTTTTTCCATCCCTTCTTTCTTTCCGGCTGTGGCCAGAGCACTAATCTTAATCTTCATTTTTCTTTTCACCCTCTTGTCCGGTGATATCTCTCTCTCTCTCTTCGTTGACTCACTTCTTGGAGAATTGAACCATTCGAGAGAAGGACTGTCAGACTGCTTTTCTAATCCTTCTCTTTTCTCATCCATTCTTCCATCCATCCACTCCTCCTTTTCTCGTTCTACCTCTACTGTAAATAGAAAGCACTACTTGGCCGACAGCTCTGAGATTTGAGAGCATTTATCTCGGAAAAAAAAAATCTCCTAAACAATAGAATCAGGCTGCACAGAGAAGTATATGACCTTAAAATATACTGGTCTGGAATCAAATGAATTCCTGGTTGCACACATCTTTCCCACAATTCACTTGTTAGGTAACTGCTATTTTGGGGTTGGTTTTGCTAAGATGCATTTTTAGATGAATATGGTTATTTTTCAAGTAGAAATGTTTCAAGGTAAGGTCAGATATATTATATTATATTATATACATAGTTTGTTAGTTCAACTATTTTAATGATTCTTTTCTGTCCTGTATTCTTAATGGATAAATTAGTTTGCGGTCTAGTTGGTTAGAGTACTATTGGAGTTGGGATACTTGGGAAGCTTGACTGTCTGTCACTCTGAATGGATCGTAGTTAGTTAGTGAGTGAGTTAGCTAGTGAGTTGGTTAGTTAGTTATAAGTTTGTGAGTGAGTTAGTGAGTTAGTTATTAGTTAGTGAGGGATTTAGTGAGTTAGCTAGTGAGTGAGTTAGTTATTAATTAGTTAATGATTTAGTTAGTGAGTGAGTTAGCTAGTGAGTTGGTTAGTTATTAGTTAGTGAGTGAGTTAGTTAGTTAGTGAGTTAGTTATTAGTTAGTGAGGTAGTTAGTGAGTGAGTTAGTTATTAATTAGTTAATGACTTAGTTAGTGAGTTAGTTATTAATTAGTTAATGAGTTAGTTAGTGAGTTAGTTATTAGTTAATGAGTTAGTGAGTGAGTGAATTAGCTAGTGAGTTATTTAGTTAGTGAGTGAGTTAGCTAGTGAGTTAGTTAGTGAGTGAGTTATTAGTTAGTGAGTTAGTTAATGAGTTAGCGAGTGAGTGAGTTAGCGAGTGGGTTATTTAGTTAGTGAGTGAGTTAGCTAGTGATTTAGTTAGTGAGTGAGTTAGGTAGTGAGTTAGTTAGTGAGTTGGTTAGTTAGTGATTTAGTTAGTTAGTGAGGTAATGAGTTAGTTAGTTAGCGATTTAGTTATTAGTTAGTTAGTGAGGTAGTTACTGAATTAGTTAATGAGTTAGTGAGTTAGCTAGCTAGTGAGTTAATTAATTTAGTGAGCTAGTGAGTTGGTTGGTTAGTGAGTTAGTTATTACTTAGTGAGGTGGTTAGTGAGTTAGTTAATGAGTTAGTGAGTGAGTGAGTTAGTGCGTTAGTTATTAGTTAGTGAGGTAGTTAGTTAGTGAGTTAGTTAGTGAGTTAGTGAGTGAGTTAGTTATTGGTTAGTTAGTGATTTAGTTAGTTAGTTAGTTAGTTAGGTATTGGTTAGTTAGTGAGGTAGTTAGTGCGTTAGTAAATGAGTGAGTGAATTAGTTAGTAAGTTAGTTATTGAGTGAGTGAGTTAGTTATTAGTGAGTGAGTGAGTGAGGGAGTGAGTTAGTTAGTTAGTGAGTGAGTGAGTGAGTTAGTGAGTTAGTTAGGCTACTTTTATGATACTTTTGATACTTTTTAGGAGCCCGACTGTCACACCTGAGGAATGGATCGGTGTAGTTACTTAGTTCACCAATCACTGTTACACCAATCAATTGTTTGCTTTATTTGTCATATGAATATTCTTCAAAATTTCGCCCATATTTAACAGATTAAAGAAAGTTATAAGTATTTGGAACAGCATGAGGGTAAGAACATGACAGAAGTTTCATTTTTGGATAATCTTTTTAAAATATCCTCGATCAGTTAGTAGTAAGCTGGAGTCAGAACTGGAGTCAGAGCTTTTTCTTTTCACCCAAGTCACTATTATAATCCATCTCTCTCTCTCTCTCTTTCTCCCTCTCTCTCTCGGCCTGGATGTTTTGATGGAGGAGAATCTGTTATTCCTGGAGAGCTCTTTCATCTGAATTTCTCATTCTTTATTCATTCGTTTACCGCCTCCTCCATCCATCAGGCGTCTGAAGTAGGAAAACACCTCGGGCTACCAGCACAATACTGCCCTTTTGCCCTTCTCCCTCTCCCGTCTGCTGTCAATCTATCCATCCTTTCCTCTCCTGATCTGTCACTCTTTCCCATATTGTTCTTTCCATCTGCCTCTGTCTGTCTCTGCTTCAACTTTTCAACTCTTTCTCACCTATCTTTCTGTTCCTTTTCTTACACCTTTTCTGTCACTCATCTCCCCTTCTTTCCCAACCCTCTCTGAATTGCAATTCTGGATGGTGCACAACACTGATACAACAAATTCCTGACTAACTTTTACTGGACAGGTACGGTTCATGTGCCGAATTTAAGCCGAATGATGGGAGGGGCTTATGGGCCTGAATAAAATCCCTACTGGACGCCTCAACCTTGCCTCTCCGTCCAAATGGTTTCCCACAAGGCTGCACTCTTTGCTACCACCAATAAGCAGAGGCTGGGTTGATGGCATGTGGTCATTGTGTGGTCTGTTTACACCGCTGGAGTGGTTGTGTCGCAGTCACAGGCGGCCTGGAGTGGTAATGTTTCTGAGTAAGACAGAGAGCCTGGCCGAGTCGAATTTAGCCGGTTCTGTACACTTCACATTAAGCTTCTGTTTCTTATGTTTATATATATATTATAGTGTACTGGGTAGATGGCATTCACCTCACAGTGCTAACTGAATCATGCCAACAATTACATCTTGGATGTGGGTCAGTATTTAATATTATTATAAATATAGAAAAAAATGTGTCTTCTAAATTGGTACTGTGGCACAACCAGTATGCATAAACATAGAATGATATGATAGTTTCTTATTGTCACTATGTATAACAAAACAAAGGTCAACATTTTTACCTTTTATCTTATTATGTATAGTTTGAAAAGATTAAATAAAGACATATTAAATGTAAAAAAAAAAAAATGGGTTATGGGTATAGTTGCTGCCTTAAATTAAGTACAATCTACTTGGTTGTTTTAGTCATTTCAACTTAAATTACATGAAACTGACAAAAGTACGAGTTGAATCTTAATATAACAAAAAAGTTGAAAATCGCTTTGAGTAAAAGTCGAATTGTTGTCAACTTATTAATCATATAATTTTTTTTACAGTGTGCATGTATGAATGTAATATGATCTGATTTAAAATGTGATTTATACTTTATATAATTTATATAAAATATGTTTGGGTGGCATCAACCAAAACGGAAATTTCTTTCAGAAAAATTATGAAGTTGAAATTTTTTACATGCACTAACGAAATGTTCACAATAAGACCTGAAATTTTATTGAAGGTGAAGAGGAAAACACTTTTAAGCTTTATGAAAGTTCTCGACTTTATACAAACCCTTACTGTTTATTTGTGCACTTTAAATTTCAGGAACTGTACTGTAATTATACACACCCCTGGTTAAATGTATAAATCCCAAGGGAAATTATAACGTTAATCCTTAAAAGTCTTTATTTTTGTAGCCTAACTTGAACTTTCCATGCCTTAATTTTTCACAGTAGCAGTCAGTCAAAAGCAGTGCCCGAGGTTATTTTTTATCGTCTGATATTTCCTTACCTGACACTCCGGTATGAGTGCGCGTGAGAGTGAATAAGTGACAAACGCAATCCAACAGAGCAGCTTGTGAATGTTTGCGATAGACTGTCTGAATATCAAATGTGATTTATAATCCTACACTCAAAGTTTCACTATACATACAATATTTAGTGTGATATATCAACCAGAGCTGGAACAGAAGGCCCTCAAGGGCCCAACGGAGAACAGGTCATTGGGTGGAAAGAAGGATAGATGAAGAGAGACTTGACGGATGAGAAATCAGTGAGAAAGAGGGAGTGAATGTTGTGTTTGACAGTCAACAATATCTTCACGCTCACTTGTAGTCAACTTTGCAGCACGCCTAGACATGCCAGCTTTGAATTCTCATGCAAGTCGACGTGAATGTGCTCATGTCCTCATTAGGTAAAACTTTGAGTCACGCCTAACTCCGTCACTCGGTTCCTCTGTAATTAGCAGAGCGAAATCTCAAACGTGGCCACCGCGCACCACGTCTCCTTTTCAAGTGTTAGTCGATTGAAAGCCAAACTAAGGGAACATTATGATCCGAAATTTAATTTTACAGCTGCACTGTGGTATAGTACATTCAAGCTTTAGTTTCTTCACAATATCCGTTAAATGGCTGATGTCGAACGCTCTTGTAATTGTGATTTGCCTCTTTAATGCAAGGCTCCCAGCAGATGGAGTTATTTAGCTGGATTGTGATCTGTAATAGCCCATTGCAACTACCCACAAACCACTGTAATCCGACATGGCTGCAAACAATAAAGGTTAATGCTGGAATCAAACCAAAAGAAAACTAAATCGCTTGGAAGAGGAAAAAAGATGGAGATTAATAAGGTGGAAGAGAAAGAGAGTCAAAATGGAGAAGGAATTCTTACATCCTGTGTGTTTTTCCGGGACGGGTTAATGTTGTCTGTAACAGGAGGCATTCCCAGATGGAAGACTTTTAGCTGATGAACTTAATTGGCATGACATGGGCCGGGCATCATGCCAACTGGCCAGACCTCTCTGCAGCTGCGCACGAAGAGAGAACTTTCATCTCATTTATTTTCAAGACCCTTTCCTTGCCCAATTATGCCTTCAAAACAACAACTACAACAACAAACACTACATTATACTGTAAAACCTCTTGAAAGAAAGAAATAGTTCAGCTGAAAGTAAAATAGTGTCATCATTCATTCATTCGCTCACTCTCATGCCGTTCAAAACCAGTATCATTTACTTTCTTCCTTGGAACACAAAAGAAGATATTTTGCAGAATGTTCAGTGCTCTTTTCCATACAGATGAAGATTATATTTGTTGAGCTCCAACGCTTTATTGGACGCCTTCCTAAGTCTCTACATTAGGAACAAACCCAAATTTAAAGGAGTAGTTCACTTTAAAAAAGAAACTTTTGCTGATAATTTACTCACCCCCATGTCATCCAAGATGTCCGTGTCATTCTTTCTTCAGTCGAAAAGAAATTAAGGTTTTTGATGAAAACATTCCAGGATTTTCTCCATATAATAGACTTCAATGGGAACCAAACGGTTCAAGGTCCAAAAGACAGTTCAAAGGGCTTTAAACGATTCCAGACGATGAATAAGTGTCTTATCAAGCGAAACGATCACTCATTTAAAAAGATAAATAACAAAGTTTAAGTTTTATAAGCTCAAATGCTCGCCTTGCTCTGTTCTGTGCGTTCGTGACTCTCCTGTTCGAACTCGTTCATCGTTTTAATGAGTCAACTTGTCCATTTCGTTCGTTGAGTGAACCAAATGACACGAAAAAAGATTTGTTCGTTTTGATTATTAAACGAGTTCGAACAGGACAGTCACGAACCTTGCGTCACCATTGGTCCACTAGTTCTAGATTGACAGCCCCTCCTCTAGCCAATCAATCGAAGAGGGGAGTTGACATCACTCCAATGCGACTATGGCGGGCAGCTCGCGGATCGTTAGGAAAGATTAGATGAATGTGATTATTTTTGTTTGGGCCTGAAATGTTTAAAAACAAGTTTTGTAACCAACTAGTAAAGAAACCCCCAGAATAGAGTCCAAAAACGTTGTAGGCATATGTATGTGTAGGCCCAGCCCGATCTCATGAAAGATCGTATCTATGGCACGAATGTCATTTCTCGTGGCATTTATACGCCAAAAACAGTTTTTGCGTGTATATGGCACGCGATTTTCGCGTACATATGATACGCACTTTTTTGCGTATAATACGCACGAACTCCCCACCCCCCTCCCCCCTAAACCTAACCCAGGGTTTTTTAGTGCGTACCATATACACGAAAAAAACACTTTTGGCGTATAAATGCCACGAGAAATGACACCCGTGGTATAGATACGCATCTTCATGAGACTGTGTTGGTAGGCCTATATGATCCATTTAAAATGCTATAACTATCAAACAGTCAAATATACTAAAACCACTAAAATAAGTCATACATATATGGTGTGCTTTAATGTTTACAGCCTTTATGAATATTTCTGTACATTTTTCACTTTCTCTCCATGCAGGCTGGATCTCCGACGGGATCATGGGAAGGTAAAACATGTCCTAAATAAAAGTCTGGTGCTTCTTGCCGCATTGACCCACTAATGGAAAGAAATCAGGGTTGTGGAGTCTGAGGCCGTGAGGGCATGCAGCTACAATTTTAGGATGTAACTGATTATGTTGAAATCCTGGAGGAGAGGGATTATTGGCACAAAGCAACTGAGACTAAGTGTTTTATTATGGCACATTTTTTGGGGTACCTCATGTAGGCCTACAAATTATTATTGCAGACCAGACTGAATTTCAGATCTGGATTGTTTGTGTGTTGCCTTTGTTTGCTGCATGCTGTGTCGTGTCCTCAGACCGAAACACATGTGCCTATAACAAATCGCATAAATCCTCTTCTCTGCCTGTTAATTCACTTCCCCTATGAGTTTAAGCCGAGCTGTTTTTTAGGCCATTTAAACCACAAAATTCCCTCTGGATTCTCAAAACACGCTATCTGGAATTTTTCAGTGTTTACTCGCACTGTCTGGCCCTCAGGCAGAGCGCATACACTTTCTCTCTTCATCTTTCTTCTCCTCTCTCTCATTCTGTTGATAATTTCACAAACCCTGTTTTCTTTCACAAGCTCTTTCCATTCTCTCTCACACACACTACATCTGGTCACAAGAACCTTTGTTCTTCACAGTGCTTTTTACACTTACATAATGCACCAGAGCAAGCCAAAGAGAAAGAGAGATGAGAAATTAGAAACGCAGCCGAGATTGAGTGTCCATTGACATATTCAGCATCCGTTTTTGTTCACTGCAGTCACATTCACACAAAAATGTACCCTATTTTCTTTCTTTATAAATGTTCCTAGTCATATTGTGCATGTTTTTGTAAAGAATAAATGTTTGTCTCAAATGTAATATTACTTACTCCTCTTTTAAACGTCACCTAGGCCATTGGTTCATGATAATTAGCCAAAACTAGATAAGAGTTTTGTGGCTACTGTTGTAGGTAACATAACGTATGCGTGACCTTAGCACTCACAGTCCAATCAATTTCTATTGGATAAAGTCCTATTTTCGTCCCCTCTTTAAATATCCTGTTTTACCTTCACATCCTATTACAAAAGTAAATGGGTTACAAATGCTATTTCATGATGATTTTAATACATATCGATGTACAGTACATTCATTTTCATTTGTAGTCTCCGAAATGACACAATTTGCAAATGTGTCTCACAATGTCAAAATCTTCCACTCAGCTCCATCACCCTCTAGGACAGCAAAAGATCGGTCATAATTCATGTTGAACGTCCTCTATTTCCTGTAACTGCAAGGTTATACAGTAGCTAGTGGATATCATTATGTGCTGCATTCAAGTCCTCAAGGGAAGTTCGTATTAACGAGTTTGCAAGTTGTAATTACGACATCATGTGTTCACATCACAAAATGGCGATTCCACAAAAAAATACAGCAGGTTTTTAAGATTGTTTGCTTCAGACGTGTGGAAACCTAGTTAGATTTAGGACTTTACGGTTTGTTTACATTGAGGCCAAAATGGATGATTGAAGTTTTGACAGAGCAATTTGTTTTTGCTTAGAAGTTGTTTGCAAAGGCCGCAAGAATGAATTCACAACTGCTTGTAATACTACTTTTACAATGTCTTACTATGGCAGGTCTGCAATGTCATTGACTACGTTTACATGCAGCTCAATTTTCGCGTTATGGTCGGGTTAAGGTCACTATTCGCGTTTCTGAAACATTAGGAATAACCCGTTTACATGCGTGAGCAGAGAGAGTTTCTACATGGAATTGCAATATCCCGATGTAAACAGCGACGCGCGGTTAGCGTCTAGACGTACGGACAACCTTAAGACGCAATATGCGTCATTTACGATTCTTCTTCCTGTATCCAAACACAACAACAACAGCAGCACGCGGATAATGGATAGTTCGGGCAGATAGCGATCGCCTTTGTTTGCGCTTTGATGCCGGTAACGCTCGCTCCAAAAGTGTGCTGTGCTGTGTCTCGCCTGGTCTCGCCATGTTTACTTCCGGTATACTGCACACGGATTTTGCGCCGAGAAGTTTCTCTACTCAAAAGACCAAGATTCCTTGCGAGTAGAACATGAGCAGAACACAAATCACTATGGGGATATGCCGATACGCGTTACATGACCAAAATTCGGGTTAGAAAAAGGGGTACCACAGGTATAATATCCTGGTTTTTAAAATCCGGGATATGAGCATATTCGGGTTTTTGCCGGTGTTTACATGGCCGTTCGCAACCGGGTTATTGCTAATATCCTGGTTTTGAATGGGTTATTGGCTGCATATAAACATAGTGTCTGTTGTCAGTATCAATGTACACTATTAGAAGGAAAGGTTCTATATAGAACCTTAAAAGGTTCTAAATCGCTTTACGTATTTGGAACCCCTAAAATGCAATGCACGTGAATGATCACAAAATTCAAGATCTGTGGGTTAAAAAATGTAATTAATCAATATCAGACGAAGAGTGCCTTTTCAGTTTTTATCCTCCAAAATCAGCATGATTAAAATGTGATATTAAGTTAAGTTATTAAGTTATAACAGTTTAACAAACAATAATTTAATTACATACTACAAAATGTTGCAGAATAATGTAATATATGAACGAATAATAGCCTTTAAAGAACCTTTGTGCCAAAAAGGTTCTTTCTTCTCATTCTAGAACCTTTTTTAGCATTAAATATCGTTTGGAGTTGAGTAAAGAACCCTATGCTACATATATAGAACCCTTTTTTTCTAAGAGTGTATGAAGCACAGAAGTCTCTTTCTAACCAAGCTGTCTGTTGGTCAACTTGGCGAATCCGGGTGACATACTTGAACCCATTTCTGAAATATGTGCCCTTCCAAAATACTTTATAACTCGCAATTGCGACATATCACGCAATTGTGACTTTTTATCTTGCAATTCTGAGAAATAAAGTCAGAATTGCGAGATAAAAAGTCACAATTATTTATTTTACTTTTTATTCAGTGGCGGAAACGAGCTTCCATACAAATCTGCCGCCTTTTCAAACAACAAATTTTCCGCTGTCGCAAACCTCAACTGTGCGCATGCGTCGGTGGAACCAGACGATAGGCTTAAATGTGTCCCGGCTTGACTGTTAAAAGCAGACGATTAGCTTTCCAGCGGGAGGGGTGGGGCATGTGCATACAACCACCATCTTTGGTCTCACGGGTTTTTCCTATATAGTTGTATTAAGGATTGAGGAAGTGGCGAGTTATATTCAGAATTGCGAGATATAAAGTAAGAATTGCTAGATATAAAGTTGCAATTGCGTGTTATAAAGTCAGAAATGCATGATATAAATGCATAATATAAAGTCAGAATTGTGAGATTCTGAGATTAGAGATTATGTCTCTATATAAATAGTCTCTGACGGTACCCACCTCCAGGAACGCTATCGGACGGGGGGGGACCTGCTTCCGCTACCTCGCACTGGGCCCCGCCCCATGCTTTAGACTGCCCTGATCAAAATTCGACTCCCTACCAAATTATTGTTTGAAACTGCTACCTGATTGCATAATCCTAACCCCACCCCCACACCTAATCCTAAACCTAACCATGGGGACGAGGGGTGATAATCTGGTGGGGGTAAGAATTCGGCACAACGCTGGTCTCAATGTAGGACTATTATTGGCATAGCCATATGTTTGCTAAAGGTCTGTCTGTGTGTTGTAAAAATGATATGTAGGCTACATTACCGAAGCAGAGAGTGTGAAAAAATAAAGAAAAGCAGCATCTTTAGTAAAGATCTGTAGTTCATGACACGCTCACAGGCAGATGACTGAGGAAAGGCTGTGTGGTGTTTGATGGCGCGAGACGCTACTCTAATTCAAGCTGCCACAACAGGTGAAGCCTTCAGTTAATTACTGGAGAGATGGGAGGCCGGGCCACACTGATGCGCTCGCTCGCTATCCCAGCTTAGTTCAGTTAAAGAATAGACCCCATCTATCACAGCAATCGATACTCACTGACAAAGGTTGTCTCTCTTTCCTTTCATTGGGCTTACGTAGGCCTACATATGCACACATCTCACTGTAACAATGCTAGTATATTGCTTTAAATTTTGTTTTACAAACATTGTTACCATATTACAGTGAATTTTATGCAGCCATAGCAAAAATAGTGTACCATGGTAAAGATGAAATAACTCCCATTGTGTTCCAGGGGTCATGGGTCCGGGTCATGCAGGTTTCAGAACAGCACGGAAGAAGAACAATTATGTCCGAATTTTCATATCAAAATAAACAATCTGCTCATTAATTTACAATGTTATTATAGAGCCACTATGACTCACCGAATAAAGAGAGTGTTTATTTGTATTTCGGTTAACTGTTCTAGGCAGTCATCACGTTTCTCATTAGTCATTAGCAGATCATTTTTGCGGCGTGATTGACAGCTGGAGGCGGGAGCGCGGAATAATCGGAACTTCAATGCCCACAATCCCTGTAGACTGGGCTGCACACCGGCCGCAACCAATCAGTGGCCGCGAACGCAGCAATTGGTCCGTTGTAATCTCTGATGTCAAGCGCCAACGTGGGACCCCGAAGGTTTGATTGGTTAGATTGTCGAATCGCTACAGCCAATCAGTGAACCACTGGAGAGCGCTCCACAGCCTCCAAGTTTTAAGGTGGTCTGCAGAAAGGTGAGGGATGTGATTTATCTCGTGTAATTTACTCTTTTAAAATCGAAATAACTTGATTTATATCTACAACACGAATAAATAAGTAGAATAAATAAAATACAACGAGACTTTTGCTGTGCGTATTTCCGTCATTTTTCCCGCTCATATTTAGGTAAACATAAGACCGAAGTTTGGTCAAGAAAGCTGTCAGGACAGTCGACAATTTATGTTTTTAGCAGCCTCTTTATCTTTTACAAGCTTAAGTTTCTACAAATACGACTTATAAAATATGTTGCAATATTAGTAAACATGATATAGCCTATTTGGAAATTACATGCATGGAACATTGTATCTCATTGTTTGGGAAAGAATTGCCATTGGTGCTGATTCGGATCAAATGTGAATCAGATGCTGAACTTGATTAATTGTGGGAAATTGTGTTCATACAGGTACATTTCTAAATGACAAGCCCATTTATACCATGTTTATTGATGGTATATAGAGAGATAGATAGGACAAAATATGTCAAAATGTCAGAATAAGTTGTAAACGCAGCCATTCTTATACATCATCCAGTTCTTCTTTCCCTAATTATCCTTTTTTATCTTATTTTAAGGATGCAGAAGCCCAACCAGACCAGTGCAGATTACTGTCAAGATGGTCATTTCCATGAAGTCTGTCTGTTCTCAGCCAGCTTCACAAGTTCAGTAATAGGTTAAAGAGAGAGAGTCGTGTGAATAATTACCCTTCTAATCCGCACAATTAGATAAAGGCGATTAGGGCAATACCTAACCTGAGAGGTGTCGCAGACAGAGGGATGACTAACAAGAGACACCTCAGAGATCATGCATGGCAGAGGAGAACAAGAGAATGATGAAGAGATGAGAACGTGGTAAACGAAGAGAATATATTCTGGATAAATCAAGGACGTGAGTATTGCAATCACAACTAAATTTTCAAGTTTATTTCTCAAAGGGCAGATAAATGCTCCTCTGTCAGAGGCGTACGTGCAAATATGAGGTTGGACACGGTGCCTCAGGGAATTGCTGACAAATTGAATCTTTCCCAATCTCTTTCTTTCACATCCCTTGTTTTCTGATTTGTTTCTCCCCTTGAGGCAAAACTCATTGCGTATTTTGCTCTTTTAATTCTCAGGAGACTTATTTGAGACCTCACTGAAGTATGAATTTTCTCTCTGATATTTCTTCAAAGAATAAATTTAAGACAAAATGTGTATAAGGAATATACATTTGATGATGATGATGATGATGATATTTGAGTGCATATCGAAATCTCTTTTTATTGCAGACTTGGCAAATCTGAGCATAGTTTGAGACATTGAGATCTGCTTTAGAAAAGACATGAATGATTATTACGGTAAGTGCTGTTTTTTTTTCTTTTCAGTTTAAAAATATAAGCAGGTACTCATTAAACAGGTCTCAATGTGCTCTCCATTTAATCTAGGAAACACAACTGAGATATCTAATTTGTGTTTTTTTTTTCCCCTATAGGTCTATCTGTATGATGATATGAATCTTTTGGCCGTTCAAAGAAACGATCATGTATATTTGTTTGTGTGCATGTACTGGTATCTATTTCTGTTTCTATCTCTCCGTCAAGCTATCCTTTATCTATCTCGCCTGGTCCACCTTAAGTGCAGCTTGAGCAGGCTGTCGTGTTTGTGTTGAAGCCAACAGGCACAATATATTACAGTCTAGGGCTCGCTGCTGAAAAGCCTGCTGGATCTTCCAGTGACCTGCTGTTCTTTCCTGCTTTCCTGTGTGTTGTTTTTTCTTCCTCTCTAGATTTAGATTAAAAACAAAGCCCGTTCCTCTTTCTCCTTTGCCTTTTTAGACCTCAGCAAAGAAGCCCCTGTAGTTTAGAGATACTGTTACAAGGTTGGAACACTCGAATGGAGATACGTGTTTGTTTTTGTTGCTTATTGGGGACATTTGCAGAAGGACAAGACAGCTGGACTTGATTCTTCTGAATTCTCTGCTTCTCCCTGTCTGTGGGGACTGAGAGCCGGACAGTAACGGAGTGGGACGTCAGGGAATTCTGGGGGGGGGGAATCCAGTCTAAGTGTGAGTAAGGGGATCTGTTTTAGGAGGACCCTTCGTCAGATGTGCTGACAGCCTTCAGCGGCTCAGAAAGGACCGAGCCGGGTTCCCAAGCTCGATCCGGGGATCTTTCCCCTGGTGGAGTGGGAACACAGGAGTTCGGAGGGTCAGCGCGTTGGCCGTCAAACCGGCATCCCTCCGGTGACCATGTACCCGCAGGGCAGACACCCGGTAAGTGCTACGCTCTCTCGTTCTCCCACATCCTGAACAAATGGGACAGATGAAGCAATTGGATGTAAGAGAGACGTCTCTTTAGGCTTTCAGTCCGCACATACGCACATTCAGCTTCACTCAGGTGTCCTCAAGAGCCAGTTGATAGAAAGTTGTGTGGGAGGAATCAAACACAATGTGTGTCTTTATTAGTTTGTGAAATAAACCTTTCTCAACACCCCATCTAATAGATGTCAGTGCAATTTGGGCAAATCTAGAGTGGTTTAGGTGTGTATATATGGGTGGGGTTGGATAGGGATCACTGTGGGAAGTTTATTTGTTATCTGTCTTTGGAATATTGATGTTTCTAGAATCTAAAGAATCTACCCTACATTGCAGCCTGTTTTAAGTGTGGTTCAGCGTACAAGCCTAAACTTGTAATACATGAAAGAACAAGGCATCAGTTGTGTTTATGAATGAATGAAAGGTCCCTTGACTGATTTAGTGTGTATGTTGTACATTTCCACCCGTAGACTTACTTGCATCGTAAGGGTGAAGCTCACAAAACTATCAAGGAATATCCAGAATAATCTAATTTAGATTAAAAACAAAGTCCATTTTACTTCTCCCTCACCTTATTTAGACCTCAGCAAAGAAGACTTTGAGTAATGAATGAAAGGTCCCTTGAAACTGATTTGGTGCCTGTTGTTATATTTGCCCCATAGACCTCCGTTGTAAGGGTGAATCTCACAAAAACTATCAAGAAATGTCCAGAAAGGTTCATATTTCACCTTAAAATCTTAAGTAAAAAACATTTTAGGATCATTTTTTGCATTTGATTGAGTTCATTGTTAATTTCATTTCATTTTTTGAGTTGACAGGAATTTATTCATGAGACTTCATGCATATTTTGTTGTCTTTAAATGCATTATATTTTGCCTGAGAAAAAAACTTTTTTTTTTTCAATTTAATTTTGCCTTAATATGACTGGAACATTTCTTTGAGAGATTCAGCTGTAAGTAGATAACTGTCAGTGGATTTTTAAAAATGTATATTATTATGATGATTAGATTATTATTTCAACCCATTACATTCCTTTAACAAACATGCCCTGAGGTTCCGAGCCAGAGTGGTTGAATGTGTGTTATAATGATACAGAGAACAAACTCCAAAGGACCAGTGAAATCTTCAGCAATGTTTTATTTGTACCCTTATGGCCTGTGAAACATGACCTACACCAGTTAAAAGGTGTGGGAAAGGTCTGTGTGTGTAACCATGCATAAACATCGCCTACAAGTGCTTACACCTTTTCTTGGTCTCTAACGTTTAAGAAATCAAGTCCATGTGTGTGAGTATTCTACAGTAGTTAAGCCAAGCATCATTGTTACTTTTGCTCATACTTACTCTTAAAAATGGGGGTTCTTTACCACCATCTGTGGTTCAGTGAACATCCATAGAAACGTTTAATTGGACAAAAGGTTATTTATAGTGGAAAAGGTCTTTAGAGTATTATAGTGTAAAATATGGTCCTTTTAAGAACTGTTCACTGAAATATTCTTTGGGGAACCCGAAATGGTTCTTCTATGGCTAAAACTCCCGTTTGAACCTTTGTTTGTAAGAGTATACTGATTTCTACTTGGACCAACCAACCAAAACACCTTAGAAAAACCAGTTAGAACTGCTTAGCATTCACACAGCACACCTCAAAGTTGTAGTAGTCAGAGGTAGATCCATCAGTGGTTTTGTTTAACTGTTCAACACCATGCAGTGCAAATCAGATGGAGACAATCAGTGTGAAATGAGTGTGTTTGCATGCGTCGGAGTCTGCACATACCTGCCTGTTGAAAGGGTTAAGCCTGATTTGCAAGGCAAACTGCATCGGGTGGACTGGTAATTGGTTCCACTGGATTTTTGTGGTTAGTGTTATCTGAAGCAGGGCGATTGGAAGGTGGAATGAGGAGGTTTACAGTCCTCCGTGCTTCTGAGCCAAAAACAATAACAATAAAAAAAACTGGGCAGGGAAAGCTCATAATCCGCTGCAGCCACACCTTCAGTTTCCGACTGTTACAGAACGCACCTAGCTTGTTTTTAGGCCTGGATATTAAGAATCTAGGCAATGCTGGTATTCATTCCATTTTAAGGGTGAGAAGTCCATAGATGTCATGTGTGAGGTGTAAGAAACATGAACTGTCTGCACAGGAGGTCTGTGGATATGTTTGACACAACAAGAACCCGATACAAATAAGAGGCTGTAATATGAGTGTGTTAGCGCATGTAGCACATGAGGCGAGTTTGCGCTCCTGCTAACACTACCTGTGTCTGCAGTGTGTGGATTTATGGCTCTTTCTTGGCAGGTGCTTTTGTGTTGTATCAGGATGAGAACATTTTATGGTTGCTGAACTCATGATCTAATGGTAAAGATGGCATAAAGAGAAAATTCAGCAGTCCTTGGTTCATCAACGTTTCGTCATTTAGTTCCAAATATGATAAAAGTGGTTCAGTGAGCGAGACAGAATAAGCCAGTAACTGCTCAATCAGAAATGTGATTCTCTTAAAAGAACCGGTTAATAAGATTCATTCATTTGGTAATCAGACTGCACTTATTGTGCTGTGTATTTTTGATTCATTAAAAAGAGCCGCCTCATAAGATTCATTGTTCAAGAATCAGATTATATAAAAGGTCATGCTTGTGATTCACCCAAATAAAATCTTGGCTAGCATTTGTTTGGGAATCAGACTACATTGCTCGCTTTGTATTCTAACACAAACCGGCTTATAAGAGTCATTTGTTTGCAAATTGTTCTAATCTGGTTGAAGTGAATATTTTTGATTCACTGAAAAACAGTGAGTAATTAGTTCAGTATTCAATTTGAGAATTATATTACATTAGTGTTTTTGATTCACTAAAAAGTACACCCTTTGAAAAAAAAGAAAGATTTTTCGTAATCAAACTAAACGTTAAGTTAGTTCTGGTAATAAATTTGGCACCTGAAAAATGTTTTGTTAGGCTGTGTGTCCACCAAAGCGTTTTTATCCAGCTGAAAATGCTAGACGCTGTGCTTTGGGCGCTTGAGAGCGTTCTGGCAGAATTCTTACGAATTTTACGAGGTGGCTAATTCGTAACAATTCGTAAGACCTCGTACGAATAGTACGTTTTTTTGCTAAATCGTACATATTTTACGAATTGGCCAATTCGTATGAATTCGTACGAATGACCTACCCCTGACCCCGCCCCTAAACCTAACCATTACGTGGGTTTAGACAAATTCGTACAAATTGGTCGTGAGTTAGCGTAGGCGCAGCGTTTTTTCCGTTGAGATGTTTCGTTGATACAGAATATCCGCAGCAGTGTTTACTTGTAACTGATTTCGCAGATAATTTGTTTCATACTAAAAATGTATTTTTCATCCATTTTGTTCGGTTAGCTCTGCTGGTTGGTGTCGTTGTACAGAAAGAATATTGTGACAGTTGGTCAGTGTGGATTAGTCCCGCCTCTCCTCCACTGTGATTGGACGGCTGGATAAGAAGTGACAGTGATGAGCGCTGTGTTTTATCCAAAGTTGAACATTTTTCAACTCTCGGCAACCAGTAAAAAACTCTGGGCGGTCGGCGCTTCAGCGTGAAAAAAAAACGCTCAGCGCCTCGTTACGCTCATGGCGTTGAAAAAACGCGGCGCTCCCATTGAAAACAATTGAAAACGTACGCCAGGCGCCTGGAAAAATGCTTTGGTGGACACATGGCCTTACTTCATGACTTTATATCTGCTATGATAGTCAATACATTCTCTGATTTTCTGTAACGTTTTTTTCAAAGTGTGAATTTGCACCATATTCATACATGTTTTTAGAGTGTTATTGCATGTGTGTGTGTGTGTGTGTGTGTGCATGTCTGAGAGTGAATGCCATCTTTCTGTTGCACTGATGTGATGGCCAAGTGAAAAACGTGGCCAAATTCCATGGCCACAAAATTCACATATGCTCATTTAATGATAGTTTGAGCTGGTTTGCTCATTTTTACTCACTGCCGTATTGTTTTAATAAATGTTTTTATTCTGGCCACATTTGGATGTTAAACTTGGTTTCATATCTTCACACTCTTTTATTGTCTCTCTTTTGTGTTTGTCAGAAACTTCTTTCTTTCTTTCTTTCTTTCTTTCTTTCTTTCTTTCTTTCTTTCTTTCTTTCTTTCTTTCTTTCTTTCTTTCTTTCTTTCTTTCTTTCTTTTCAGCTCAATCCATTGCTGATTTACTAAGTATAAAAGGTGTTTTCTCTGCCTGCCAATCCACGGTTCCTAATCCAGTATTGGACAGCGATGGCTTTTACTCTGCCTCACAAAGCGAGCCACTCCAGAGCCGCATTGTCAGTGAATCGCCAAGATATAGTCCTGAGCAGCCACCCGATGTCCAGCATTCAATGGGGTTTAAGATCAGGGGAAAGCTTCAGATATGATGAGCAAAAGTGGAAGGACTTTCTCTCAGGTCGTTTAATGAGCCGGTTTGAGGTGTACCTGATGAAGTCTAGCACCTCGAAATGATTGTATCCTGGGAATTGTAGTCGGTTTGTGGAGACAAGGTCTTGCAGGACTGGGCAGGAAAGAAAGACGAGTTTTTAGAGTGCGAGATCACACACACACACGCACTCACACATTCACCCAAATCCTCCCGAGATCACACTGACACTTCTCTTCCTCCCACTCTCTGGTGATCCTCATCTATTCGTGCGCCTTTTCGCACTAAATATTTCACCAGCGGATGATTATTTCATGGATGTCTCCATCCCAGCCTGTCTGCAAAGATGCAAGCTGAAAACTGCTCTGTTTTCGTCTCGGTCGTTCCTCTTTCGGCGTCGCTCCTCCTTCAAGCCGATTTGAGTATCCAAAATAGCAACTCGAGCAGTGAAATATGAGAGATCAGTGTGGGTGATTGGGAGAGATTTCATTTCCCACCATTGTTATGGGATCTGCTCATCTCTCTCTCCCCCTTTGACCTCCCTCAGAAGATAATCTCCACTAATTCTAGGCTAGCCTGCTGCAGCTCGTCTAAATTGTGATTGACTAGCTGCTGTCCCACATGGCTTGCTGTCTGCCTCGTCCCCCTCCGTCCAGATTAACTGGATCAGTTTTGGATTTCAGGATTCCCCCTCCTTCTGTCTGACACACACTGTTGTGTCTAAACAGACACTCTTTTTTTATATGCAAGTTTTGCATGTATGTTTGTACTGCATGTTGTGAATCCCTCCAATTTAATAGTCCGAACTAATCTATTTTTATTATTACTAAAAGCAAGGAAAGGTGCTTTGTTTTGTTTTATTTGTTGTTATTTGCAGTGCTAATTACTATTGCTCATAAAATACTCAGCATTATCTTTGTTTTGATGTAAATCACTGACCTGATAGGACAGGTTTTTTCTTGGGTCGGTAAGTTACCACCTAACAACCACCCAGAACACCTTAACAACTGTATAGCAACATCCTGGCAGCCATTTATCTTCATTCTGGAAAATGCATTAGCAATGCTCTAGCAACCAGCCACAACATCTGAGCAACTGAATAGCAACACCCTGGTGATCACCCATAACATCCTAGTAACCACGTCAACTGTACAGCAAATGTGCAGCAACGCCCCAGCAACCACATACCACCACCCTGGCATCTGCATTACAGTGCACTGGCAACCACCCACAATGGCATAGCAACACCATGGCAATCATTCACGACATCTGAGCAACCACATAGCAACACCCTAGCAACTGCAGTAAATGTCCAGGCTACCACTCACAAAATGATAACTGCATAATAATTCTCTGGCAACTGCAAAACGCCACACTGGCAGTTAGATAGCAACACTCTAGCAACCACCCACAACATTTGAGCAAAACCCTAGCAACTGCTGTCAATGCCTAGGCTACCACTCACAACATGGCAACTGCATAGGAAGTTCCTAGCAACCGTATAACGATTCCCTGGCAACTGCAAAACACCACACTGGCAGTTACATAGCAACACTCTAGCAACCACCCACAACATTTGAGCAAAACCCTAGCAACTGCTGTCAATGGCTAGGCTACCACTCACAACATGGCAACTGCATAGGAAGTTCAGCAACTGTATAACGATTCCCTGGCAACTGCAAAACACCACACTGGCAGTTACATAGCAACACTCTAGCAACCACCCACAACATTTGAGCAAAACCCTAGCAACTGCTGTCAATGCCTAGGCTACCACTCACAACATGGCAACTGCATAGGAAGTTCCTAGCAACTGTATAACGATTCCCTGGCAACTGCAAAACGCTACACTGGCAGTTACATAGCAACACTCTAGCAACCACCCACACCATTTGAGCTAAACTCTGCTGTCAATGCCTAGGCTACCACTCACAAAAAGGCAACTGCATAGGAAGTTCCTAGCAACTGTATAATGATACCCTGGCAACTGCATAGAATCACACTGACAGCTACATAGCAACGCTCTTGCAACCACCCACAACACACTATCAACCGCATAGCAACACCTCAGCAACCACCCACAACATCCTAGCAAACGCCTTACAAGATCCTAGCAACTGCATAGCAACAGCCTGTCAACCGTGTAGCACCACACTGTCGATTCATCCCGCGGACTAAAAAAAGCTTGCGGCGACAGTGTAAAATTAGCCCAATTCCATGGAAAAACCATGGCAACACAGCACAACACCCTAGCAAATGCTTAGCAACCATTGCATTGTGGAAGCTGGTTCGGCTCAGAAACAACACATTCCCTTCAGAAAATGTAAAAATGGAATATTTTTCGAGAAATTATTCACAGTAATTTAAATGAGACACTTCCTCTAAATGTTCTAATTACATTAAATTCCTGGTTCCAATATTGTTGTGTGGCGTTCGGGATAGTTACTACACACACACACACACACACACACACGTGTTTGAATGACTGAGGGTCAGTAAGGATATCATGATGGAGCTCACTCGCCCTCCCCCCCCCTCTCTCTCTCTAAACACACACAAACACTGTGTGGGGTGTGTACTGAACTCATCTAGTCAGCTGTTCTCCTTCAGCTTAATTACTCGAAAGCTCACCGAGTGTCTGACCTCCACCGTTAGCCTAATTGAAATTTAATTGAATTTCGCTTGTCTAGACTAATTAAGCTCCTACTGAAACCGCCAATCTTCAGCCGCTCACCGGACAGCGAGCTTCAGAGAGGGAACTGGAAGCCCGGAGGAGTGCAGGACAAAGGCGGCCATTTTAGGAAGCAGCTGACAGAATGGCAAACGTGTTTAAAAATAGCAAAGGAAAGGACTCAGGTCTTAATGAGGAAGAGAAGTAGGATCAGATTAAAGATTAGGTCTTGCTCATAGATGGGCCCACATGTGATGTTTTCAGAGTGATTTGGATGTGGGAAACATGGTAACGTGTTAAACGATTCAGAGTACTAAGCACTTGTTTCAGTAATCTCTGCAAATGATTCATTAGTCTTTTTGATTCACTAAAAATAACTGCTCAGAAGAATCATTCATTCAGGAATCAAACTAGTCTTTAGCTCTATCCATAATCACACACTCTCTACTTACAGTAGATACTGCAATTTAAAAATAAATGTGTGACTGTTAAAAAGTATGTTCTATGTAGTATGAGTGAAATTCGGACGTGTACTACATCCGTCATGTTGTCAATTGCTTCTCTGCTATTCTCAACTCCTCTCCCGTGGCCTCATGGGATATTTAAGTGTCCATCGGATATACACTTCAGATTCTCACTGGAAGTTGTAAATCATCTGGGTACTTTACTGTTTTATAAATGCTGCAAATTCAGACGTACTACTTTTCACACACTCTATTCTTATATATAGTAGGTCAATAGACATATAAGATGCAGATGCCTGTACTCTTTTGGTTCACTTAAAATAATGAACTCTTAGGAGTCATTAGTTTGGGTTGAGTGGTTTGTTTTTGATTCAATAAAAAGAGACCAATCAAGAGGGCTCTTTCTGGGATTAGACTCCGCTGGTTAAGCTGTATGTTTTTGATTCGCTACGAACAGGTGACTCATAAGATTCATTGTTCAATAATCGGACTACACTGGTTCATGATCTGATTCACGTCAATGTCAAGTTGATTGGTTCGTTCAGATTTCAGATTCATTTTAGTGAACTGCCTGCATTACCATTATAGTTTTTGGTTTAGGTAAAATGCATTTTCTGTAATTATTAATAAGTAGAGATCAACATGCTAGGTTTGTATAGAATTTTTGGAAGGACAAATTGAATTCTGAATATCTGACGGTACAATTTCCATGGAATACTCGTAGCTGGTTATCTAAAATGAATGATTTGATCTTGAGATTGGAAGGCATATTCGTGGCTACCAAGAGTTTGGGTTAAATCTTGTGAGAGCTTTGCAGAATGAGGGTGAACACGACCCCATAGAAGTGCGGCTGTTATCAAAATTTCTCTCCTCTCTTACTAAAAATGCATGAAGTGTTTGTAGTGGGGCCAAGGTCAAAGATAATGTGGTGGGAGCACATTTTCATTTGTATTTCAATGAGTCACTTTTGATAAATGAATTTACCCAGTCCAATCTCCCAGCACAGAGTGATGGCTGTTTACTGATTATTAAGCCTTCTCTTTCTCGCTGTCCTTAGGTTCCTCTGCAGCCTGGACAGTCATTTAAGTTCACTGTGCTGGAGACTCTGGACCGCATTAAAGAGGAGTTCCAGTTCCTTCAGGCTCAGTATCACAGGTGAGATCGTACAAGCTGATTTATCTCCTCCACAGGCTGATAACTGGCTGGACACGATGAATTAAAGGGATAGTTGACTTTGAAATACATTTTTGGTATGTTTTATCTTACCTCAAGGGCATCCAAGATGTAGGTGTCTTTGTTTCCGCAGTAGTTTCAATTTTGATATTTTTAGGTCAAACCGTTCTTGTCTGTCAGTCATATAATGCTGGTCTATGGTCACCACCTCAAAGAGCATGCACAGAGAAGTCCAAATTAAACATGATTTAATGACTCGTAAATGTAAGTACGCACTGATGACCTAAGACACGAAACGAGATAAATTTCTGCCATTTATGACTAAACTTTGGCCATTTTCTGTCATTTTTGTTTTGATTCTTGTAAGTAAATTGAATTATTCATATTAATGAATTGGTTTGTTCTGATTTATTTAAGTAAACTGGATAATTTAAGTTAATTTAAGTGAACCAGATTGTTTTGATTTCTTTAAGTGAAATAGTTTATTCTTATTAATTTAAATGAGTTGCTTTGTTATTCTGAGAGGTCATTCTGATTCATTTAAGTGAATCAAATTGTTTTGATTCCATTAAGTGAACTGGTTTGTTCTGATTCAGTTAAATGAATTGGTTTGATCTGATTTGTTTAAGTGAATTAGTTAACTCTCATTCATTTAAATGAATCTGTTTGTTTTGATTCTTTTGAGTGAATTGGTTGATTCTGATTCATTTAAGTGAATCGCAGATTGTTTTATTTTGTGTAAGTAAACTGGACTGTTTTGATTAAGTGAACAGCATGTTCTGATTCAGTTAAATGAATTGGTTTGATCTGATTTATTTAAGTGAATTAGTTAACTCTCATTCATTTAAATGAATCTGTTTGTTTTGATTCTTTTGAGTGAATTGGTTGATTCTGATTCATTTAAGTGAATCAAAGATTGTTTTATTTTGTGTAAGTAACTGGACTATTTTGATTAAGTGAACAGCATGTTCTGATTCAGTTAAATGAATTGGTTTGATCTGATTTATTTAAGTGAATTAGTTAACTCTCATTCATTTAAATGAATCTGTTTGTTTTGATTCTTTTGAGTGAATTGGTTGATTCTGATTCATTTAAGTGAATCACAGATTGTTTTATTTTGTGTAAGTAAACTGGACTGTTTTGATTAAGTGAACAGCATGTTCTGATTCAGTTAAATAAATTGGTTTGATCTGATTTATTTAAGTGAATTAGTTAACTCTCATTCATTTAAATGAATCTGTTTGTTTTGATTCTTTTGAGTGAATTGGTTGATTCTGATTCATTTAAGTGAATCAAAGATTGTTTTATTTTGTGTAAGTAACTGGACTATTTTGATTAAGTGAACAGCATGTTCTGATTCAGTTAAATGAATTGGTTTGATCTGATTTATTTAAGTGAATTAGTTAACTCTCATTCATTTAAATGAATCTGTTTGTTTTGATTCTTTTGAGTGAATTGGTTGATTCTGATTCATTTAAGTGAATCACAGATTGTTTTATTTTGTGTAAGTAAACTGGACTGTTTTGATTAAGTGAACAGCATGTTCTGATTCAGTTAAATAAATTGGTTTGATCTGATTTATTTAAGTGAATTAGTTAACTCTCATTCATTTAAATGAATCTGTTTGTTTTGATTCTTTTGAGTGAATTGGTTGATTCTGATTCATTTAAGTGAATCACAGATTGTTTTATTTTGTGTAAGTAAACTGGACTATTTTGATTAAGTGAACAGCATGTAAACGGCTCTTTCAGGGACGTGTTAGCATGTTGAAATAAGTCGTTAGCATTAAAAATCGCGCAATTTATATATTTTTTCTACAGTGTTTTTCATTCATATTTTTCTTCCGTGTTTTTCACAGTCTCAAGCTGGAGTGTGAGAAGTTGGCCAGCGAGAAGACAGAGATGCAGCGACACTATATCATGGTGAGCTTCATGTTCAACCCTCATATCGTCAGATCTGCCGTACGCTCCAGTAAATACAGCATAAAAGCCCTTCTGTATTTAAAAGAGAGATTGCGTTTGATTTGATGTTAGGGGGTGTTTGGTGAGGACACGTCAGCGGGATGACGATAGGGGTTGGGGAGATGAAAAAGTGAGAGGGAGAAGGACGGGATATGATGCGAGAGCCAGAAAGAGAGGAGGATGGAATGAAAAGAGAAACAAAGATCGCAAGCACAGACATGTAAATAATGAGAGGGAACAGCAATTCAGTGCTTGCAGAAAGCAGATAACCCAGAAGGCTATATTTAGCCCACTAGACCTGCCATGTAGACTAAGACTTGTTTCAACAACCTTCCCTCTTATTTGAATGCATTTGTAGTTTACCGCATTTTTGGACGACTAAATGGGGGACTGCGTGTTCTTCTTGTTTCTCTTTAGTGAATGATTTATATGTTGATGATGGGCATGAAATAGGCTAGTTTTCAGAGCTCATTTGCGATGGTGCGTTAGCCTCCTGCCTATCAAAAGCAACAGATACAGTGGATTGGATGATATTCAAGCGTTAAAAACCATGTTCGGTGCAACGGCTGGCGCACACACTCATATTTTGAGCAATGCTGAAAGTCTTATCTCTTGCTCCACTAGTGCAAAACTCCCCAAAAATGATTTCAATAACATTGTGGCATTGGTCTTAAAGTAAGGTGTTTTGATAACTTTATCCATATAAAAGCATCATTTATTGACAAAGCATTATAAAATCATTCACTGTCAGGTCCAATGCAGAGGACAGCTTCATCACTCAACAAAAGTTTCTTTTCCGAACTCTCCATTACACTGTGCCTCGTTTATAAAAACAAAATCCACTCATATATAAAATCCTCCGATACGATCCGGGGTGGGATTAAAATATGTTTTCGACACTGGAATCCTTTTGAAGTCTATACAGAAACACAAACACTCTTCGATTCAAAGTGAACATCTTTCACTCTTCCATTTGTCCTGTTTTCGGAGGATGTCAGAAAATGAACACAAATCCAGTGTAGACAGCATCAGTGATAATAATGGGTTTTATTTGCTTTTGACGTGACGGTCACATCTAGTTTAGGCAAATGTCAGCCATTAAACGACTGAACTCCAGTGGGCGGGGCCTATGGTGCGATGATGAATAACTATTCGTCGATGTCTTGCTCTGGAGGCAGTCAAATGCAAATGTGTTTGCCCGTGTGCTGTCACAGATCCTGCTATGTCAAAACGAGTCTTTTTGGAGCTTGATTAAATAAATTATTAGTTTATAATGAGGAGGATGATTTAGGCTATGAGATTGCAGGATGTTTTAAAGGTACAAAAGATCAAGGCAGTTTTGATTTCTCATGTCATGACCATTTACCTTGCACTTTGTGACCCGAAGCCCTAAAATTATACTATTTTTTTGTCCAGAAAGATTTTTTTTTTTTGTAATTTAAAAAAAAAATGTTTTGTTTTTTTAAGTAATTTTGATCATATTTTTTTCTATTTTTGAATGCAATTTTTCATTTTATTTATTTATTTACCTTTAAATTACTAGATTTTATCAATAAATAAATAGTAATTTAAGCACATTCTTCACATCAGTATGCATTCAGATACACATGCAGACATTATAAAAAAATTTTTTGAGTCAAGCTTTAGCTTTTTTTTTTTTTTTTTTTTTTAATTTGAGCATTCCTCACATTCCATTCATTCCTAAGGAGGTCAAATTGACCCCCATTGGGAAGATCTGGTCTTTTTTTTTTCTTTTCAACTACACTCCTCGATTCCTTTTTTCTTGTGTATTTACTGTATGGTTCAAGTGTGACAAAAGCCCTAGGGTCTTGGACCCCTCGGATGAACACTTAATTTAAAATAAAAAAAAAAATTCGGGTCAAAATGACCCGAGGGAAGAATGAGGGTTAATAATAGGCCTAAATATTATTTCGCAATATAAATAACAAGGCTATGGCTTAAAAAAAGCTTGTTAAAGTTGTGACTTAATATATTCAGCTTTGAAGCTCATGTGGAAGACAGAGGTATGATTTCGCTTCAGGAATTGTGCAGTATTTGTGTGTGTCTGCTGATGCGCCATCATGATCTAGCCTTTAATGAGCGACCGTCTACATGGTCACTCTGTGACCGTTATGTGTAATCCAGACCCTGGGGCGGCCGATGATAGAAAGATGGAGGGAACAAGGGGGCTAATGCGCTGCTTTTGCAGTAACACCCCCGCCTCGACTCATCCGTCTGATGCTCTCTGCTCGCCTCCGAACATTACTGTCACAGATTGCCCTCGCACGAGAGAGAGAGAGAGAGAGAGAACATAAGGAGAGATCAGCAGCAAAGACGAACGAGGAGAGTGAGAGAGAGCGGTGATTGAAACACAGCAGTAAAAAAAAATAAGAAAGAGGAGGGGAAGATAAAGGCTGATAGAGAAGATGAAGAGGAGAAGAACTGACAGAGTGAGAGAGACAGTATAAAGACGCAGCAGGAGACATACGACGACGAAAAGATGAGGGTAGAAAAAGAAAAACAGGAGAAAGAGATGAAGGGAAGGAGGGAGAAGGGCAAAACCCGGAAGGCAGAAAGGATAAGACGCATTTGAAAACGATTACTCCTTTTGTGAGCTAAACATTTGAGTGCTGCCGTGTGTGAGAATAAGAGAGAGAGGGAAATAAAGAGTGCAGAGGGTTTAAACAAACAAATAAAACTATGATACTAATGGATTGCTCCTGTTTTGAGAGATTTTGATACTTGTTGATGTCCTGTGATGGAAAATAACTGATATTTCCAAACCAAACAAATCAAACTGTTAAGCAAACAGCAGTTGCAGTGCAATATATTGATTTACTTTTTGTTTGACTTTTAACTACCATTTAAAGCTACGGTGCACAATTTCTGCTCCAAATCTAAATGCAAAAATAGTTTTCGAATCAATTTAAAAATGTATATATTTTTTACAATTTAATTTACTTTCAGTTTCACTTTGAGCTATTAAGGCTTGAAGTATTCCCGTCTAGCTTGATTTCAATGCCGCGAGTTTGGGTCGGGACTTTCACCTTTAATTTTTCCATCATGGTATGTTGGTCTAAACAACCGAGACCTAGAGGAATATTTTATTCTCCTTTAATAGCTCTCATTAGCTATAGCTCCTCAATAGCTGTCATTTTTCATCTCTCAATCAACTCACATGTTGCTCTTAACTTTTTATGAAACAATTGTTGACATACATTAAGAGTGTAGAGCTATAAAATTAGTGCACATAATATGAATTGAGTTCTTATTGAGATCTTGGCACCATTTGAGATATTTTGACTTTTACTTTGGTATCTTGGCAAATCTGATCATATTGTTGAGATTAGGGGTGTCACGAGTTCAGATGCAAAAGCCTCTAAATGCCATTTGAAATTTTCTTCTTTAATGATGATTTTTATCAAACTTGTATATTTAAGTTCAGTAATTTCACTTAAATAACATCATTGCCATTTAAGTGAAATTAC
This sequence comes from Pimephales promelas, assembly GCF_988280905.1. Taxonomy (NCBI): domain Eukaryota; kingdom Metazoa; phylum Chordata; class Actinopteri; order Cypriniformes; family Leuciscidae; genus Pimephales; species Pimephales promelas. The sequence goes on along the minus strand of NC_142770.1, from coordinate 13,768,873 downwards.
TGAACTTAAATATACAAGTTTTATAAAAATCATCATTAAAGAAGAAAATTTCAAATGGCATTTAGAGGCTTTTGCATCTGAACTCTTCATATATATATATATATATATATATATATATATAATATTGGGCAATATTTGGTCTATATATATATATATATATATATATATATATATATATATATATATAAAATTAAATTAAATGTCACTATCATGTTAATACTACACATAAAATAACATCCTAAATAAGCAAGTGGCAGAAACTATCTGGTTGACACTCCAACTTGGTAGGTGGCAGTATTGCACCTGAAGTGCTTGTTTACATAGAATACATATTGCCTTCCTCTGCACTTTTATTATGCATTTCTCAATACCAAGAATATAGCCTAAAATAAAACATAAAACAGCAAAAATAACCATTATGAAAGTATAAATATAAAGCTTATACAATAGGAAAAAAAGACAGGCAAACAATTCAGCCAAACAAAGTCAGTGCTCTAGTATTTAAATATGTAAAATTATGACTTCACTTTGCCCTCAGCCAAAACGATATGCCCGGGATCAAATAATGGATTCACGAGACCAAATATTGCCCCTAGATATAGATGAACGATCTCATATTTAACCATTATAGAGACATCAGAGCCAGCGGCAAATGTCGAGCTAACTTATGAGTTGCCGAGGTAAGGCTGATCCAGGCGGGGTACATGAGCGTTGAGCACCTGGTAAACTCCAAAAAACAGCGAAGAACATTTTTAAGTAGTCGCCTATCTTTATTAACAAACCACATTTGAGCTTTAAACCAATACATTCTCACCTGAAAACTCTTAAAACTACATTTCGTGAAACTATAGCAGTTGTATTTTTAAAATTATAGGCTACGGGTTTTCTACTCTTCCATTGACGCTTGTTGCAAGGTCGCACAAGTCACCTCTCGACGCATCGTCAGTAAAAGGGGCGGAGCAAGAACTGTACTTGGCTAGATGTGAACTTTGAATCGGGACAGTACTGATGACACAACAGCCCTGGTTCTCGATCTCTTCTAAACTCTTCTAGATTACTAGGATCTTTTTCTCAGGAAAAATCGTAGCAACAGGAGAAGGTCTTCACTTAAACTGAAATAATTGAGGCATTATATGCGTATATGTGAGCAAATGGGAGATATTATTATTATAGTGTTGCTGTACAAATTAAAATTTGTTTGCATTTCAGTTAATAGTGTTGCTTTTCAGAAATTTGCCATACTCCTCATACCAATTATTCAAGGTTTTATTCAATTTGAAATTCAATTTAATCAAATGGCTTCCTGCAATTTGCTTAATCTATAATTGCTCTGATATGAATTGGCATTCTATGAATCGCAGCTCTGGTTTTGTGTGGCTGATAATAACGCACTCACAATTTTCCTCCGTCTGTCAGGAAACTTGCCAGGTAACTGTAATTCAGTCTCGGATTCAAGAACAGCCGCCAACAGCACTGTCACTTACGACGTTCGTGGCTTTCATATAATGTCACTTTATTGTCTGGAGAAAAAAAAGGAAGTATGATGAAATAATTTATGGTACAGCTTTTTCTGTGGCTGATTTAAATAATGTCTTGGCTTTATTATGAATTTCTTAATACACAACTTATCATGATTCGTTTTTCTCTTCTGTGAACCACAACAAAAGATATTTGGAGGAAAAAAAAAAAGTTCAATACAATGAAAGTCAATGGGGTCCAATCAATTTTGTTTTGGACCCCATTGAATTTCAGTGTATAGACAAAACATTTTGCAACATTTCTTCATTTGTGTTCTAAGAAAGGACGGTTTGGAGTGACATGTTACAAAATTTTTCTTTTTGGTTGAACTATTCCTTTAAGATTACACTTTCAAAATCTCCAATTGACCTTCACAGGTGGAATGCATCTTGAATTCAATTTCACCCCATGCCTATTTACCATAATTACAGTTCTCGGAATCTGAATTATGTGTTTCTATGGCAACACTATTAACATCAAAATGAATCTGTGTATTTTGAGTAATCAAAAGATATTATATAATATATCTTTCATTTACTTTCAGATTATTATTTACACAACAACAGTGTTTTGGGGGTATGGAAATGCAAACGTTTGAACAATTATACCGTTAGTCTGTAAGCTTTGTGTTTCTTTACAAAGGGACATCGCCATCTACTGGCCTGGCATAAATAATACACAGTTTTTAGTCGTTTTCATTGATCCTTGTTAACAGGGATCATTTTGACGAAGTTTGCGAAACTAAACCTAAAATAGTATTTATTTCTATAAATGCAAATATATTTAGTATTTCCTTTTTTGGAGCTTAGAGGTGGCTATTTTTATATCAGTCAGTTCAAATTGGGCTGCTTCTAAATGGGGTCATGACTGATGCGATGATCCTGAGAGTATAACCCAATGGAAATTACATCTCATCAATGTTGCCTGTCTAGTGTTACTGGATCAGGATGAGCCAATCAATGTGTTTGAGCTTAGAAGATCACAGTACAGGAGTGGACTGTCACACACACACACACACACATGACACATCTGCAGAGATTTCAGCAAGAGCCGAGTGTCCAGCGACACAGCAGGATGTGTGTACGAGCGACGGATGGCAAACAGCTGCCGGGTTGAACCAAGGGACATTTTCCCTCTCGTTAGACCGCCGAGAACTAACGCACACACATGCATTGCAAAGAGAAACGCGCGCACACACACACACACACCACGGCTGCGGCAGGAGGAGAGGCTTTGTTGAACCTCCGCCGCACTGAGCCCCGCTACATCCGCCACATGCCGTGCGCAATCTGCTCCAGACAACACACACACACATACATGTATTCATAGACTCAGGGGATTACACACTCACGGTGTAGAATGAGAATGCACATAACATGAAAGAGCTTATATAACAATGAGACACGGCGAGAAAACGAAAGAATATTAAGCCATTATGAGTCAAAAGCGTATCAAAATCCCACTGATATCCAGAATAACAACCCAATCACAAAAAACAACATCATGTCATGGTGAAACTCTAACACAGTCTCATCCCAAAAAGTCATATAACTGACGTCTTGGGACGTCTTTTGACCATACGTGAATATCCGCCTTTTTAGGGCTCCCTTAAACGTCGGTAGATGGCGATCCCGGGCCGTCATACAACTGACGCTTTACCTTTAACGTCTGTTAGGTGACGGGTTAGGTTTAGGGTTAGGTTTAGGTCTGGGGTAGAGTTAGGATCCCATAACCTCATCTACCGACGTTTAAGGGGGCCCTAAAAAGGCGAATATTGACGTATGGTCAAAAGACGTCCCAAAACGTCAGTTATATGACGTCTTGGGATGAGACCGGGTTGGAAACTCACACACCTTCAGTTATGAGCTTAGGCCTAAATACATGCTGTAAACTACTGCATCTGCAACAAGCTTTCTAGTGCTAAATTCATTTCTCAAATTTATTATATTGCCAATATTTTTATTGTTGTTTATATTTCTGTGTGGTGTTTTCAATATGAGATTTCAATATGAGAATTTTTTCGGAAAAACTGCAAAAGACAGTCTCAAAAACACGCTTTGAAATCGCTGGCGTTTTTGACGTCACAAACTACCTAACCAATCAGGTCAACGTGTCATTGGCATCTCTGATAGTCTGAGTGAGTTGAGGCGGGGCTAAATTGCATATTCATAGAGGCGTATATTCTAAATGAGGCAAGGGTGTAGAGTTTCATTCGAGCTATTTTAAGACATGAAAAACATTCAAGGAAAAACCTTTTTAAATATGTAATTTTAGTGATATTTAAGTGATCCAGTTATTGACAACAGGAGGACTTTTAAGAATATCTTGTAGTGTGTGATGCGCAGCAATTTTTTAAATCTTGTAGTGTGTGTGCAGGTTTGAGGTTTGAAAGAAGAAAATCTGTGAATATGCATAATGCACCCAGATTTCACAATCGGTTAAGATTTATAAACTCCTGTAGTCTGAGCCCGGCTTTAATGCAGACATTTCCATTCAGTTGGTACCGATATGTCAGCCAGGTCAATGAATTGACTGATATATCACCCATTTTAGTGAGAATTTGAGTTGTCGCTCAGCGTTTTCTCCCTGGATTGATTCTACATCAAAACATGCTGAGAACTAATGTTGGTGTGGAATGATGCAGAGACCTTTTTTGGCCGTAGCGGAGGTAATATGAGCGGCGCTGAATAGCCTTCTGGGAAGAGATTTTTAAAGCGGAACTGTTTCCAGCGGCCCTGCTGCACTATCAGCATGCAGAACCAGCGAACGTGATTTATATTTGTGTGTGTGTGTGTGTGCCAGCAGACCAGATAGATGGGGAAATAGTTTGGCTGTTTTGTCACGCTTTATCCAAAATCCATCACCCAACGGAGTGATCAATACTGGAAATGCAATAAATTGAAACACAGCGCTACATGTGTCTAAAATGCTTCATTTTATAGACTTGCATTTAAACTGCCAGTCAAAAGTTTGGACAGGCTTGACTGGATTTATGGTTTCATAGTCTTAAAATCCTTTTGGATTAAAGGTTTATATGCAGAAGCTTGAAATTACTTTTGTAGGCAAAATAGTTTCAATGCATGAGTTTCTTTTGCAAAACACACACACACACACACACACACACACACACACACACATATATATATATATATATATATATATATATATATATATATATATGTATTAGGGCTGTCAAACGATTATTCGCGATTAATCGATTCGCATCCAAAATAAAAGTTTGTGTTTACATAATATGTGTGGGTGCACTGTGTATAATTATATATATATATATATATATATATATATATATATATATATATAAATAAACACACATGCTTGTATATATTTAAGCAATTTTTCATGTATATACTGTATATAGATTTATATATAATTTATATTATATATAAATATTTTATATATAAATAATGTTTTTTTCTTATATATAGATGTGTGTGTGTGTGTGTGTATATATATATATATATACAAAATAATTATACACAGTGCACCCACATATATTATGTAAACAGAAACTTTTATTTTGGATGTTTGACAGCCCTAATATATATATATATATATATATATATATATATATATATATATATATATATATATATATATATATATATATATATATTGTTTTGCAAAAACAAAATATTATGTATAAATATAACAATATATTATGTAAACACAAACTTTTATTTTGGATGCGATTAATCGCCATTATATGCAATAAATTGCCATTTTATTAACTATTAATTCCTACAGGTTGGTAAAAGCTAATACTCTTCTGTGTTTTAGGGATTAAAACTATACAGCTCTATAAGCCACACAATTTGAGGTATCATTCATTCAGGAATATTAATGTAGATACTGCGCAAGCACTAATAAAGAATGAATGGGTAGGTGTGTCTAAACTTAGAAATATTTTACCGCTTGTTAACCTCATATCGACACCTTTGGGGGTTTCCAGGCCCATCATTAGACATGATGAGACTTTAATCCTGAGATTAAACCACAGAGGTTTGATAGAAGAGAGGAGGTCAGGCACACATCACGGATAGGAAATGGAGTTTACAGAATAATAGAGGAGAAGGGCAGGAGAGAGGAGGATTAGAAAGGCAGGTCGGTAACGAGGGAGCCGATCGGAAAAGACAGAGATAAGGGGGAGAGAAGAGGAAGAGGGATTTTTTTCAAATCGAGCTACTCACAGAGCGGTTATGGAGTGTGTGAGCGTGACAGACAGACTGAGAGAGAGACAGAAAAAGCGAGCAATTGTGTCAGGTTTCATCTTCATCATTGGCATTGCTGCTCATCTCCCTGCTGAATGAGACACGCTGAACCACACGCTGTCGCTGACACGCTCAAAATCTCTTCGTCTTTCTGTAGTTTCAGCGAGTCGTTAGTGTCTGTCAGGCTGCTGAGGTTTTAATTTGATTGATGATGATTCACTGCTGTTTAATTCATCAGATTGATGCTTTCCCGTTTGTGTTCCCACAGTACTACGAGATGTCCTACGGGCTCAACATTGAGATGCACAAACAGGTAGGATAAACCTGTGGGCAAATTCACTAAACCGTTTTGCCTGGGGTATTTTAGGACTCGAAAACAGCATTTCATTCTCCATTCACACGTCACACACTAATCTAATTTTGTTTTTAATTCAGATTAGGACAGGCTGTTTATAGGTTTGCACTGCAGCTATGCACAATATTACACATTATCAAATTAAGTTTGCGTCGTGTCCTTAATGATTCTGATCTTACTGTTTACACTCTAAATACATATAGATGTGGTTTGAATCTGGTTTGTTATAGTCTAATTTCATGTGATATGACCTTTACACTTGAAATACATAAAGTTTTGGATCCCGTTTATAAACGTGATTTCATGTGATCTGACTGTTTACACTTGTAACGTGGATGTGGTTTGGATCCGGTGTATAAACATCTGATTTCATATGGTCTGACCGTTTACACTTGTAACATGGATGTGGTTTGGATCCGGTTTATAAACATCTGATTTCATGTGGTCTGCCCGTTTACACTTGTAACATGGATGTGGTTTGGATCCGGTTTATAAACATCTGATTTCTTGTGGTCTGACCGTTTACACTTGTCGTGGATGTGGTTTGGATCCGGTTTATAAACATCTGATTTCATGTGATTTGTCCGTTTACACTGTTGAATGTAGTTTTGATCCGGTTTATAAACGTCTGATTTCATGTCGTCTGACCGTTTACACTTGTAACGTGGATGTGGTTTGGATCCAGTTTATAAACATCTGATTTCTTGTGGTATGACCGTTACACTTGTCGTGGATGTGGTTTGGATCCGGTTTATAAACATCTGATTTCTTGTGGTATGACCGTTACACTTGTCGTGGATGTGGTTTGGATCCGGTTTATAAACATCTGATTTCATGTGATTTGTCCGTTTACACTGTTGAATGTAGTTTTGATCCGGTTTATAAACGTCTGATTTCATGTGGTCTGACCATTTACACTTGTGACGTGGATGTGGTTTGGATCCGGTTTATAAACATCTGATTTCATGTGATTTGTCCGTTTACACTGTTGAATGTAGTTTTGATCCGGGTTATAAACATCTGATTTCATGTGGTCTGACTGTTTACACTTGTAACATGTGGATGTGGTTTGGATCCGGTTTATAAACATCTGATTTCATGTGATCTGACCGTTAAAACTTGTAACGTGGATGCGGTTTGAATCCGGTTTATAAACATCTGATTTCATGTGATCTGACCGATTACACTAGTAATATATAAGAATGCTTTTGGAACTGAGCATGCCAGCTTCTAAGACGAGGAACTTAACTTTGCACATCATGTTCAATGTGCGATCATGTGATATCAATGTGAATCACTTACTGAAACCACATAAACATGTGAGTGCAAATAAACCAAACTATCAGTGGGCACGATTAATGATCGGTGAATTCCCACGTGTGCACAATAAAATGGTTTTAATGGGGTTTATGGGGCGCTCATAATCGACCATGATTCTTCATAATCACACACACATTCATAACATCATGCGCACACGCATGCTTTTAGAGTACTGTTAAAAGCATGAAGCAGACTTTATTTACATTTTAAAACTATCATTATATAAATGAAAACTATATATTCTATTTTAAGACAGCCAATCAGATTGGAGCAGGCGATCAATCCATTTCCATTTCTGTAGACAAAATGCATCATAAGATCCATGAACGAGCTTTGCATTGTGTCTGTGAACATGCCACACTTCATCAACAGCTTTTAGTGTTCGTGTCTGCTGTAAGAATAGTTAGTGCCTTGTGTCTCTCTTTCCTTTCCTTTTCACAAAATCAGTCTTTCCCAGCCTCAGCGATGTGTGAGAAAGAGGGTAATCATACATGCTCTCTGTGTGAGCTGGCACAGATGAATGGAGAGTGATGGAGGAAGACAAGAAAGAGAAAACGAAGAGAGAAAAACCTTTGAGTATCAGCATAAAATTTTGTTAAGAATCACCGAGTCAGGAATCAGGATGAGACTGTCTGATTGAAACGTGACGCACAGTTTTTTTTTTTTTTTTTTTTTGGGGGGGGGGGGGGGGGTGATATACCGATATACAGTCCTAATGCTTTCATATTTACATTTTCAACAACCTGATTTTCTTCCTAATAGGATTCCACATCTCTCTATCTCCGCCCCCCTCTCTAATCCTTGTTTGATTGTAGTTAGTCTCAGCCTCAGATGTCATGCTTACTGGCCGTTGGCTGAACATCTGATGCATATGCCAGACTTATCCTGAAACAGTTCAGTTTCACCGTTGTCATCTGATTGGTTGAATTCTACAGGATGTCCGGGAGACGTGTTTGTTGTGTTCTTTAAAGGGATACTCCACCATTTTTGGAAATAGGATCATTTTACAACTCCCCCAGAGTTAAACAGTTGAGTTTTACCATTTTCAAATCCATTCAGCCAATTTTCTGATATTTAGAAGAATATCAGTAACCAGACAGTTTCTGGTCTCATTGACTTCCATAGTAGGAAAAAATATATACTATGGAAGTCAATGAGACCAGAAACTGTCTGGTTACTGATATTCTTCTAAATATCAAAAAATACATTCGAAAACAGTAAAACCCAATTGTTTAACTCCGGGGGAGTGGTAAAATGAGCCTATTTCCGAAAAAAGTGGAGTATCCCTTTAACGGTCCGCCTGGAAACAAATGCCTGTGACGCCAAATTCCCTTATGGAAGAAGACCGCCGTCGTGTTTACATCTGTGACAATGAGCGCTTACCAGTATCAACTCAATGCTGGATTTTCAAAAGTATGTGAAATTGCAGTAAACTTGCACTACATTCTTGAATTAATAATTTTTGGCTGTCTGTTTTGCAGGGACATCGACTTTACATTTTCACGCCCCTAAACATGTCGTGGAACTAACTGTGATTGGTTACGTTATATGTCAGTCAAACGTCCTCACGGGATCTTGACCAATGAAAGCTGTGCATTCACATGATGGCCATCTCAATAGTTCACCGTATCTGAATACATGTGTTCACTGAATTCCTGAACTCCGTCCGTCCATCCATCCACCAAATGTGTGTGTGTCTGAGAGAGAGAAAGCAAGAGATGTAATAGTGGACAAAATGGAGAGAGAAAAAACAGCAGGACCATAAAAAAGTGGGAATACAAAGCCACACACGCCTTTAAAGTGATGCCCCCGGATGCAGGTTTGCCCCTTTTATGTCTAATGGAGCCAATCTCTCCTTCTCTCTCTCTCTCTCTCTCTTCAAACATTTAAAGGCAAATATTAAGCAATGAGGCTCTAATCACTGATTGTGGTCACAGGCACTGAGGTATTCAATAAAGCCCTCATTTTCTCCTCTCCTCATCTGTCACACTGCGCTCTCTCTCTCTTTTTCAGTCGCTGTGTCTCTTTCGCCCCCTGTCTCCCTCTATCTGTGCTTGTTCTCTCTTGAATTCTCCTTCTCTCGTTTTGGCTCGCTCTACTGCTCGCTCGCTCTCCTTTTCTCTTGCTCTCTCTCTCTCTTTCTCTGGGCAGTGTGCCAGCCTCTCTTCCCCTGGCACTTCGCCAATATCCCCCTCTCCTCCCTCCCTCCTCTCTCTCCCTCTCTTTCTCGCTGATTGATGGCCCTTCCATTCGGAGAAAGGAAGAAAAGAAACATCGAGGGAGGAAAGGAGAGCAGTAAAGCACTGAAAATCAGACACACACACAAAGGAGGACACAGGCACACATATATGCAAAAAACCCTACACACATGCAAAGGCTCATGGGTAATTAAATGAGTGAGGGGAAATAGGAGGGATACATACAGGCACATTCCTACACATGAGTACACAATGCACATACTCATCCAAAAACATTTTATAAGTTACTTATAATAATTAAAATAATGTAGATACTTAGACCGTAGTGTTTTAATGTGATATTTATTTTAAATGTTTTTAAGTGGAAATATGATTTATTGCATTTGGATTGTAAAAAAGTTAATAACTGTTCAACACACACAAAGCAAGCATATGCAAATGTGGAGATATGTTCACACACTGACGTGAATTCTGGGTAAATATATGTGCACACAAAGGCAGCGGGGCATCTGCACCTACTCAGGTCCTTTTGATCGAGTGACAAAGCCATTATGCTAAAAGGTTGGCACCCTGGGACTTCCTCACAAACATGCACACACGTCTTGTTTTCCTTCGCCGTTTCTTCATTTCCCTCCTGCTCTCTCTCTCTCTCTCTCTCTCTCTCTCTCTCTCTCTCTCTCTCTCTTTCTCAAACACAATCGGTTTCATTCCAAAGCAGTTACGTCACTTGCTCCCCCAACCTCATTATACACAAATGAGCTCTGTTTCACTCACACACACAATCTGCAGATGTTCAGCATCACTGCTACACTGTGTCCCAACAAAAATGCAAACAACCGAACACGCTTCCGTTCACTTGTCTGCAGTCTCATGTGGGAGAAGTATTCTGCCAGGTAATAATAGAATTTACAGATGATAATTATTCTATGAAATGTCACAACCTAATTTTAGGCAAACGTCAATTGTACTACAGATAGATAGATAGACAAATAGATAGATATACAGACAAATAGATAGATATACAGACAGACAGATAGACAAATAGATAGACAAATAGTTAGACAGACAGATAGATAGACAGATACATAGATAGACAGACAGAAAGACAAATAGATAGACAGGCAGATAGACAAATAGATAGATAGACAGATACATAGACAGATAGATAGACAGACAGATAGACAAATAGATAGATAGACAGATACATAGATAGACAGATAGACAAGTAGATAGATACTTAGATAGACAGATAGACAATAGTTAGACAGATAGATAGGCAAATAGATATATAGACAGATACATTGATAGATAGACAGATAGATAGGCAAATAGATATATAGACAGATACAGATAGACAGACAGATAGACAAATAGATAGATAGATAGATAGACAAATAGACAGACGGACAGATAGATAGATAGATAGATAGATAGATAGATAGATAGATAGATAGATAGATAGATAGATAGATAGATAGATAGATAGATAGATAAATAGATAGATAGATAGATAGATAGATAGATAGATAGATAGATAGATAGATAGATAGATAGATAGATAGATAGATAGATAGATAGATTAAAGTGTAGGAAGACTTATTGACTTGATAGATAGATAGATGGACAGACAGATAGACAAATAGATGGATAGACAGACATATAGACAAATAGACAGATAGACAAATAGTTAGACAGACAGACAGATAGATAGATAGATAGATAGATAGATAGATAGATAGATAGATAGATAGATAGATAGATAGATAGATAGATAGATAGATAGATAGATAGATAGATAGATAGATAGGCAAATAGATAGATAGACAGATACATAGATATACAGACAGATAGACATACATAGATAGACAAATAGATAGATAGATAGATAGACAGACAGACAGACAGATAGACAAATAGTTAGACATATGGACAGACAGATAGATAGACAGACAGATACATAGACAGACAGATAGACATACTTAGATAGACAGACAGATAGACAAATAGATAGATAGATAGATAGATAGATAGACAGATACATAGACAGATAGATAGACAGACAGTCAGATAGACAGATACATAGACAGATAGACATACATAGATAGACAGACAGATAGACAAATAGACAGACAGATAGATAGATAGATAGATAGATAGATAGACAGACAGACAGACAGACAGACAGACAGACAGATAGATAGATAGATAGATAGATAGATAGATAGATAGATAGATAGATAGATAGATAGATGGATGGATGGATGGATGGATGGATGGATGGATGGATAGATAGATAGATAGATAGACAGATACATAGACAGATGGATAGACAGACAGTCAGATAGACAGATACATAGACAGATAGACATACATAGATAGACAGACAGATAGACAAATAGACAGACAGATAGATAGATAGATAGATAGATAGATAGATAGACAGACAGATAGATAGATAGATAGATAGATAGATAGATAGATAGATAGATAGATAGATAGATAGATAGATAGACAGAGACAGACAGACAGACAGACAGACAGATAGATAGATAGATAGATTGATAGATAGATAGATAGATAGATAGACAGAGACAGACAGACAGACAGACAGACAGATAGATAGATAGATAGATAGATAGACAGACAGAGACAGGCGGATTGATGCAAGAATAACTGTTTCACATTATAAAATTGATTAATTGCAAACAACTATCCAATCAATTCCCTATGGACAAAATGAACATTATTTTCCTGTTCGAGAAGCCTTTTCAAAAAGTAATGCATTGGCGTCCATGAGACGCCCGCTCAGCCGGACTGAGTGGCAAAAGAGCCTTCTGCGTGAATGGATTTATTAGTGGAAAATGTGAAAATGTTCAGTTTAAATTAGGTTGGACTCGATATAAGTGTTCCTTACAACTTACCAGAGATCCAGTGATCCATGGATATTGACACGCAGCCAGGAATCGTGTCTCCTGACATTTATATGTGCCTGATTTCAACGCTGGGGAAATACACAAAGCAAATTTGCCTGTGAACTTATATACTAATATATGTGTTATATCATCATATCATCCAGCCCTAAAATATTTTTTGTCAGTTTATTTAAAAAACGTCCAATTATGCAGAATATCCGATGGTAAATATTTAATTGATGAGTTGTCATTTTCAATACAATACATAGGATATAATTCTACCCAGAAATTCAGCATATTAACACAAAATTATAACTGAAATTCACCTTGTACTGCCAGGACCAGCGATACATTTGCTTCTCTATTCAGGAAAGTCTGTAAAAATATATCTCAGATTTTTTGTCAAATCACTCCGGCCAACGGTGACGTCATGCGTATACCCTCTAACAAACTTCTGTTTCATGCTGCCTTTAATATACTGTGTGCAGATTAAAATAGCTCCAAAACAGGTTTGCTTCGCGCCTCATGTAGGCATTAGAGTACACTTAGAGGTCTGTTTCTGTGCCTCCATCACTGCAAATACTCCTCCATTAGTGTGTGTGTGTGTATGTTTGTGATCTGAGAGAATCAGAGAGCCTTATCACAGGACAGAAAAGACTGGAAAAACAGTAAATAGAAGATAATAGCTGCTGGAGTATGAAGGTGGATGGTGACCCTTTAAAATGTGTTGAAAGGAACGTGTGTGTGAAAGAAAGTAATTAACTGTTCTTGTGTTGCAGCGTGTGTGAAACACTTGTCCGCCTCTCTGTTGTTCTTAGTAAGACTATAATTAAACGTGTGTGTGTGTGTGTGTTTGTGTGCTCTATTGCAGGGAGATTGAGACTATTCAAGCTATTCATCCCTGAAGTACACACTCTTTCTCTCTCTCTCTTGCGTGCACACACACACACACACACAGAAAGAGAGGCCAGGGAAATGGCTAAATGAGTAGAACTCGGCACAATACAAACTAGACATTTTTTAATAGAAAATGTAAGTCTTGACTCTAAGGTATTGCTATGTGGTTCCTAGGGTGTTCTGAGTGGTTACTAGGATGTTATGTGGGATTGTTAGGGGGTTGCTAGGGTAATTTGGGAGGTTTTTAGAATGTTACGAGTGGCTTTAAGTACATTTCTGCAGTTGCCAAGGGGTTGTTAGGGTCCTCTGGGTGGTTTCTATGATGTTTTAAATGTTTTTAGCACATTGCTGGGGTGTTTTGGGTGGTTACTGGGGTGTTGCTATAGGATTCGTAGTTAATTAAGGAAGTATTGCTATGCAGATAGTGTTTCTAAAGTGTTAGTGGTTGCTACGGTTTTCTGGTGGTAGTTAGGATTTCACTTGTTTCATGACCGGATGGATCAGCCTTTTTTGAATGAATCTCTTGAATGAATGATTCAATGACAATTTTTTTTTTTAACAGTCCCTTGTCGTTACCTACTGGTGCAACGATGTAAAAGCTACAATCGTTATTTGAAGTGCTGTGTTACAATTGTTATTTCAAAGGAGTAGTTAACTTTAAAAAAAAAAAAAACTTTTGCTGATATTTTTTTCAAACCCATGTCATCCAAGATGTCCATGTCTTTTTTTCTTCAGTTTTAAAGAAATTAAGGTTTTTGATGAAAACATTCCAGGATTTTCTCATTATATTATGGACTTCATTGGGAACCAAACGGTTCAAGGTCCAAATCAGAGTTTCAGTGCAGCTTCAAAGGGCTTTAAATGACACCAGACGATGAATAAGGGTCTTATCTAGGACACTTCGAGTCATGACTCGAAAAAAGATTTGTTCAATTTGATGAACGAGTTTGAACAGGAGAGTCACGAACGCTAATCACAGAACAGAGCAAGGCGACCATTTGAGCTTATAAAACGTAAACTTTTTTATTTATTATTTAAATGTTTCGCTTGATAAGAGCCTTATTCATCGTCTGGAATCGTTTAAAGCCCTTTGAAGCTGCACTGAAATTCTCATTTGGACTTTGGTTTGGTTCCCATTGAAGTCCATTATATGGAGAAAATCCTGGAATGTTTTCATCAAAAACCTTCATTTCTTTTCGAGTGAAGACAGAAAGACGTGGATATTTGGATGACAAGGGGGTGAGTAAATTATCAGCAAAAGTCTTTTTTAAAGTGAACTTCTCCTGTTACTTTAAAGAGGTGATTTGCTCTATTTTGATCGCCGTAGACAGTGTTTATATCTGGACTATAAACTTCTATACCAATACTTCTGTGTTAATGTAAATTATTGTAACCAGGAAATAATGATTCTGTGTGGTTCATACATTAAACTGCTCTCTCTTGATCAGCGCAGTGCAAACACCTATTTCAATGTTCCGGTGTGATTTTGCCAAAGGTTTAATGTTAATAGACACAGGCGAGATCGCGTGTGTGTTTGAATGTAGCTCTACTTGCTATTGTTTTCTAAGTGAGTGGTTTTAAACTAATGTCTACGGTGTTCTGGGTAGCGCATTTGGACTATTTTTTTTATCATTCATGTCCACAAAATTACAATTAACCTACATCCTCCATCACAGCAGCGCTAAATTGCCTTCACTACGTTATTATCTGTCACTCTCTTTCTCTGTCTTGTGTATCTGTTGTTGCTGAGACATCATTGTCATGAATATAATCTAAGCTGAAGCCATTTGTGTGCTTGGGAATTGAGAGCCCAGTGCAGTAGTACAGGTTTATCACTGTCACTGTTTTCTCTCCTAATCGAGCGTGTGTATGTGTGTGTTCTCTTGCAGGCGGAGATCGTGAAGCGACTCAGTGCTATCTGTGCTCAAATCATCCCTTTCCTCTCTCAGGAGGTACGCTGACAGTGATTGACAACTCATCAGGGTTCTGGGGTCTTCTCCCAGAGGCACACACACACACTTTCTCTCCCCGTCAGACTGATTCACCGTCGGCACAGCAGACAGCTTCTAGATTTTAACGACCCCCGTCTCACATCTCCAACCAAACAAGGATTGCTGATATCCTGCGTTTTTTAACGAAGCAGCAAACTCCTGCCGTGTCCGGTTACCGAGAGTCATCTGTGATGGTTTGATGAGCTCAGTTTGCAAATTCAGCTTGAGTCCAGCATCTCTGTCTGCTTTATTAGCAGCTCTACTTCTAGTGATACCAGCAGGCAGTCCCGTCCCAAACCCATGCTATTGGCTGAACCGAAAGTCAATGACTCGCTTCACATTAATGAGCCAAAACATCAAATTTTAGTCATTCGTGCAAAAATCGAAGAGTTCTTGGGGACCGCCGTACAGTCACATGTTGCTTGTTTCTTTCAGTTCGTATGAAGTGTAGAGGGAGAAGCTCTTGAGATTCGGCTGTTGCTTTTCTAGCTGTACTTTGTTGCGAATGGCTGAGGTTGGAATGGTTTGTTTTGTGTCCCATCACACTCAAAGCTCCAGTTCCGTTGTCGTCGAGCCATAGGTCCGTTATTATCTCTCAAGTCCACGGTGGGTTGTATGAATGCAACACTCCTTTAGAGTTTTAAACTGTACTGGGAAATGAGAGAGGATTGCTTTCTCATAAAACTTATCAAAGATTTAGATTCATTAAAGGAGTAGTTCACTTTTAAAAAAACTTTTTGATGATAATTTACTCACCCCCATGTCATCCAAAATGTCCACGTCTTTCTTTCTTCAGTCGGAAAGAAATTAAGTTTTTTAATGAAAACATTCCAGGATTTTTTCCCATATAATGGACTTCAATGGGAACCAAACGGTTCAAGGTCCAAAAGACAGTTTCAGTGCAAACTGCAAACTGTTGAAAGGGCTTTAAACAAATCATGACGATGAATAAGGGTCTTATTAAGCGAAACAATCGCTCATTTCAAAAAACAACAAAGTTTAAGTTTTATAAGCTCAAATTGCCTTGCTCTGTTCTGTGATGCGCGTTCGTGACTCTCCTGTTCGAACTCATTCATCAAAATGAACAAATCTTTTTTTCGTGTCATTTGGTTGATTCAACGAACGAAATGAACCAATTGACTCGGAAAAAGATTCGTTCATTTTGATGAACGAGTTCGAACAGGAGAGTCACGAACGCGCATCACAGAACAGTGCAAGGCCAGCTTATAAAACTGAAACTTTGTTGTTGTTTTTTTTTTTAGATGAGCGAGCGTTTCGCTTGATAAGACCCTTATTCATCATCTGGAATTGTTTAAAGCCCTTTCAACAGTGTGCACTGAAACTGTCTTTTGGACCTTTACTGTTTGGTTCCCATTGAAGTCCATTAAATGGAATGTTTTCATCAAAAACCTTAATTTCTTTTCGACTGAAGAAAGAAAGACATGGACATCTTGGATGACATGGGGGTGCGTAAATTATCAGCAAAAGTTTTTTTCAAAAGTGAACTACACCTTTAAGATGATTTGCCTATGAAATGATCAAATCCTTCAGAACGATTTCAGTGACATCACCTGCTCACAGCTGATATATCAAACCAATCAGATGCTTCATTTATTGTAGTAAGACTTCTGTAAATAACACATCTGTTTACTGATCATTATTCATATAGTCTGTTTGTGAATATGACCTTTAATATAATGTATACTGAGACAGCTCCCTTTCATGTGAGGATACTTGTGTTCAAAATATAACGCCTGGAATGGATCTTCATTTCAAAAGAGCGGATTTATTTGGGCAGATGAGCAATAAAAGATCAGCCGGCCATGTATTGATCAGGAGGTCACCTTTAGCATTAGCTTGAGTTAGTGTCTGCTGACGGGGAAGGACAGAGTGATATGTCTGTCAATACCTGACTCTGTGTGTGTGTGACTGGCAGAGGGATGTAGAGAGAAAGAGTGTGAGGGTAAATAGTTTAGCTGTGAAATGTTTACTTAAATGTGTGTTTGAGTTTGTGTGTCTGCGAATGTGTATTTTGTGTCTCTTTCTTAACATTTATCTGTCTGCCTGTGTGTGTGTGTGTGTGTGTCAGCATCAACAGCAAGTCGTTCAGGCGGTGGAACGTGCCAAACAGGTCACCATGGCAGAACTCAACGCCATCATAGGGGTGAGTGACCTCTGACCTTTTTGACTTCTCATACAGATAGATAGATAGATACTGTAGATGGATAGATAGACAGAATATTTGATCTCTTTGTCTGTCTGACCTGATTATATATCCGTCCATCCATCACTTGTGACGTATGTGTTTGTGTGCCTGACAGTTGTCTTTCTCTCCGTCTCTCTGTTTGTGTGTCTGTCTCTCAGCAGCAGCAGCTCCAGCACCTGTCTCACCACACTCCAGGTATCCCTCTCACTCCTCACCCTTCAGGTCTGTCTCTGAGCGGCACGTCCGGGCTGCTGGCCCTCACCGGGGCCCTGGGAGTCTCCGCTCACCTGGCCAACAAGGACGACCGCAACCACCTGGACCCCGAGCACCTGCGAGGTGAGTGTCTGTCTGATTTGTCTTACGCTTTAATCTCACAGGTGCATGGGGCTATTAAATGAATTTAAATTAAAGAATTAATTGTATAAATAAAAAGATTTAGGCCGTGTACCCACCAAAGCGCTTTTCCACACGCCTTGCGTACGTTTTCAATTGTTTTCAATGGGAGTGCCGCGTTTTTTAAACGCCATGAGCGTAACGAGGCTCTGAGCGTTTTTTTTTTTTTTCACGCTGACTGGTCGCCGAGAGTTAAAAAATTTTCAACTTTGGATAAAACGCAGCCGTCATCACTGTCACTTTTTACCCAGCCGTCCAATCACAGTGGAGGAGGGGCGGGACTAAACCACACTGACCAACTGTCACAACATTCTTTCTGTACAACGACATCAACCAACCGAGCTAACCGAACAAAATGGATGAAAAATACATTTTTAGAATGAAACAAATTATCTGCGAAATCAGTTCCAAGTTCCAAGCGAAAACAGTTCCAGTGCTGCGGATATTATGTATCATAGCAACGAAACGTCTCAACGGAAAAAACGCGAAACTCCCTCAAGCACCCAAACACAGCGTCTTCAGCAGAGCGTCTGCTGTTTTCAGCTGGCTAAAAACGCTTTGGTGGACAGTGGACACACGGCCTAACATTTAATTAGCAATGTATAATATTTATATTTAATTTAAAGGGATACTCCACCGTTTTTCATATTAAAGGGGGGTTGACTGCTTTTTTTCTTTGCATGATTGTGTTTATGGGGTGCAATATAGCATGTATTCGTGGTTTTTCTTTTTTAAAAAGTCTTATTTTTCATAAACTTCATCTTTATTGTCAGCCGCACTCTCCTCTGTCCTCGAACGAGCGGTTGACTTCCTGAGTCTATGAAACCACTCCCTCAGAAACACGTAGTGGGCTCAGATTGGTTAGTTTGGCCCGGTGTGTTGTGATTGGCTAAACTGTCGCTCACGTTGTCCGGAAGGTTAACGCCCATTACCTTTACGGGCGAAACGATACGTGCACGTCATGAGCTCCGGTCCAGATGTAAATATGTGTCGAACTGCAGTAACGTTATCAGTTTGAGGCAGAATCAGACCGAAAAAGCAGGGATGATGAGAGTCAAACAGAACCTCACCACATAACTAGTAACGTTAGCCTAGTGGCAAAAAAACAAGCGCTGGCATTTGAAAAAAATAAAACACAAGGCTACGTCTGGAATTAAACATGCAAATACATTTACTTACAGGTTGTGGCCCAACAACTGCTGCCTCTGGTTTTAAAGTTGAAACTGCTTCACGTTTTAGTAGTTTCTTGTTAAATCCGGTGTTGAATTCGTGGAGATTCTGGAAGCCGTCTTCCGTAAAATGCGTAGCACAGAGAGCTAGATTACGATCGTTATTTTCAGGAACATAATCAAACACAAATTGTATCCGTTGTTGACGAAGTACAGCGTCCGTGGGAAGCCCGAAACACAGAAGACCTGACAGCTGCGTGAACACAACACACTCGACGAGCTGGAGCTGCTGAAATATACGCATGCCCTTTTTAGCATTTTACGGAGGGAGTGGTTGATGCAAATGTGTGGGTTAGTGACGTGTAAAACCCAGCTGTAGTCCCAATCGAGTCGATATACTTCAATATACTTCCTGATTTTTAAAAGACGATATCTAGGGCTGCAACTAACGATTATTTTGATAATCGATTAATCGGACGATTATTTTTTCGATTAATCGATTAATCGGATAAAACATTTATTTCATTTTTTTTGTTTATTATAACTAAATAAAACCCTAAAACCACACTCTTTTGTGTGTTAAACAATCTACTTAATACAGACAACTTCATTATAAAGAAAAACAACAAATAAAAAAATTATATATGACCATAACCTATGACAAAAATGCTATTGTAAACTAGATTAGTGGATAACTCAGAAAAACTTAGCCTAGAAAAATCACAAATGCACAATAATTTTATAATCTGAACATTTAGTGAAAAAAACATTCCTTAGTGGGGAAAAAATAAGAGACAATAAGTGTAGCACTAACTCTGGTAAAACGGTACAAATTGCTCTTTGTATTGTTGTTATACATTCATGAAAAACATCGTAAAAATCAGAAGCACAGCTGTTTAGTGAGGAAGCAATATTGACTGTGTATTATACAGTATCTTTGCAATAGTTTATTAAGCCTTTTCTTTTAACAGTTTTAAATTTCAGTTAGGCTACTGTGCACGTGAAGAACAATTATAGTGCGCCGAGTCTACTCTAGTGTTGTGATCTAACAGACGCTCAGTAGAAAGTGATTAAGTTACAGCAATAAAAGTCTAGCAAGATAGTCATTATATTACGAAACCATAGACCTTTATCTACGGATCAATTATAATAATAACATTGAATCATATTGGAAAGAGTTATCATGTTAACTGTTGTAACCGAACGCGACGCGCTGTTTGAACACCGAATAGAGAATGACTGACAGCCGCAGTGGAAGGAAAAGCTTACGTTAACTTGAATTTAATGACTTAAATATACATTTCTATCTCACATTATACTACAGTATGGCTTCATAAAGTATACACGATTAACGTAGGTCGCCTATTTTGGTTTCAAAACGGCGAATTTGCCAAAAGGTGAATGATTTTCGTGTATGCTCCATATTGATAGCGGTTTCCTGATGCCCGCAAATTAGTTCAAACTCACGGAATCAAAGAGTGCGCATGAGAGACAGAAGATAATGTGCTCCAAACCGTCCGTGTTGCGCACAGACCGGCGAGGGAGAGAGACTGCGTCTGTGCCTCATGAAGCGCATGTGAGAAGCGCATGTAGCATGTAAACAATCCCCGTGACGTAATCAGACCAACTAATCGATAATGACATTCGTTGACAACGATTTTCATAATCGATTATAATCGATTTTATCGATTAGTTGTTGCAGCCCTAACGATATCTCTGCTTACACTGAACTTTCAGCGCTGCAACTTTGCAGATACTGTTCATGCACCAACAGCAACATAAAAACAACAACAAAAACTGTGGAGTATCCCTTTAAAATAAATATATTAAATACAAATTATTGTTTGAAATAAATGTATTAAAGGGATAGTTCACCCGAAAATGTAATTTATCCCATGATTTACTCACCCTCAAGTTATGCTAGGTGTATGACTTTCTTCTTTCAGACGAATACAATCATAGTTATATTATTAAACACCCTGATGCTTCCGAGCTTTATAATGGCAGTGAATGGCAGTTAAGTCCATACTGTAAAAGTGTGTCTATATCCGTGATAGATGTGCTCCACACGGTTCCGGGAGGTTAATAAAGCCTTTTGAAGCGAAGCATTTGTGTAAGAAAAACACCCATATTTAAAACTTTCTAAAGTAAAATAACTAGCTTCCGGGCAAAAAAAAAACACATGGATTCCACTCAAGTCTAAGTGCAACTTATGCGACGTACTGCTGATATTTACGCTGCGTGGTACACTACTTCCAAGTTGCTCTTGAGGCGTAATAAACTGCGTATCGCCGTTTGGCCAGAAGCTGAAATTTTATTTTTTAACATTTTTAAATATGGGTATTTTTCTTACACAAACGCATCGCTTCAAAAGGCCTTAAGTAACCTCCTGGAGCCGTGCGGAGCACGTCTGCACTTTGATGGACTTCAAAACAGAAACGGCAATTCACTGCCATTATAAAGCTTGGAAGAGCCAGGAAATGTTTTAATATAACTCCGATTGTATTCGTCTGAAAAAAAAATGCACCTAGGATGACTTGAGGGTGAGTAAATCATGGGTTAATTTTCATTTTTGGGTGAACTATCCTTTTAAATTGGAATGCATATATGAATAAATATGAATTAATTTATTATTAATAGAAATGCATTTGGCAGTTTCTCTCTTTTTCACTTTAAAAAAAAAAGAAAAAGCTTTTTTTTTTAGCTGACTAAACCAAATGAAACCTAATTTTTGAGCATTAGGTATGGATCTTTATCATTTTGATGTTGCTTACGGATATTAAGCTAGCTTTATCGCAATTCTTCATCAACAGTGCACAAATATTAACAATTTTTGTGACTAATACCAATGAACTTTTGCTATGATATATTTGTTGACACACCCCCAACTAGTTTGTTGATAAACTTTCATTATGGCACCGTCCATGTGCACTTATGATTCTTCCGACATTAAAGGTATCATTCAAAAGTCAAAAATTGGCCCGAGAAAAACAAAGCGGAAGACTAGCTAGAAAGAGGGTGTGTTGAGCTGCGACAGTAGATTGGATATACTTCTGAGAAGCCTTGAAGCTCTGATAGACTGAAGGCCAGAAGGACAACTTGTTCAGGGAGCGCAATACAATGGATGTATTTTTATTGCACCCTGACTGGATTTTTGAGCATGACCTTGGCTTGCTATGGAATTGTTGTTATTATTATCTAGACTGACGTCAATCCCCAACCCCTCCTTCTCTTTCTGTCTCTCTCTCTCTCCTCCGCTCCCAGAGGGTGCGCCCAGCAGGGTGAGTATCAAACTTGTGTGTTTGTTTGTGTATATGTGTCTCCACCCCACTGACTTTGATAAATGATTCCAAATACAGAGTCCTTTAAAGAAAAATACGGATTATGAAATCCGATCGACACACTCTAAACTAAGATGCTGTACTTCCTGCTCTCTGCCATTAGCACTAAGGAAAAAAGTTCATTCTGTACTTTTAATATAACAAACCATAATTCTGTCATTTTGTTGCATCACAGTTAGCCTTAAAGGAACAGTCCACCCCAAAATGAAACTTGCTTGCTGGTTCTCTTACCATCATGCCGTTCCAAACACTTGGAGCTGCGGAGGTTAACATTTTCAGTGAAAAATCATTTTAAAGCTTTGTAAAAATGTTTTCAGGAGACTTGGCATATAGTTCCAAGTACAAAAATCACAGGATTTAATATTTGGGTGTACTGTCCCTTTAAAAGTTTAAATTGTTCCCCCCAAAAATTACTGCAAGGTCATCATTTACTTACACTCATGTCATACAAAATCAATATGACTTGTATCAGCTGCAGAGGGCAAACTTTTCAGTGAATAATAAGTTTGGCATCTGGTGACTTTTAATATAGCGTGTGAGTCATTTAAACTACTTTTATGGTATTTTATGGAAAATAGATGTTTAAGGTACTTCTAAATTGTTTTTTGTGTGTGTTCCAAGAAAATAAACAGCAAATTTGTTTGTAACGACATGAAGTCGAGTAAATAGTGATAGTTTTAATTTTGGGGTGCACTGTCCCTTTAAACCCTTTAACTGACTTCTCAACCAATCAACAGCAGTTTTTGGTGAAATTTTGCAAGCTAAGCATATTTTCTTTACATATTACAGCCTTAACATTACAAAATGATGTTACTTGGTGCTATGAAAAAAAACTTCAGTATATTTTTAATAATATTTCAAAAACATGCTCAACCAAACTGTTGATTTGGCACATAACGGTTAACTGTCACCCCCCTTTTTAGGAATGGACATTACAATGCACTATTAAAACTTGGTTGTAATTCAAGTATGCTTTGGACTAAAGACCTAAGTTTAGTCTCGTTTTAAAGAAAACACTGCTGATTATTGCTGAAGTAAAAGCAATTCCAAAAATAAAAGTATGAAAAAGTTATGGAAGTTTTAAATTTACATTAAATCAAATTTACTGTACTAAATATGTTTTCTTTTTATAAATAAATAAATAAATATTACTAAATATAAATATAACTAAATATTTTTTCTTTTTTTTTATATGTAAAATATATATATATATATTTTACAAAATATTTTTTCCTATAAAATTACTATAAAATCAAAGCCATATATCTAACCGAGTTGTGTTCCAAATTTGAAGTTGATGTCACAAAAATTGAAGTTCTCATGAGATGAGAAAAATGATAGAATTTAAAAAAAATATTTTTTTTCAAAAAATTGAATTTAAAATTAAATTCAATTAAATTCAAAAAATTGAATTTAATTGTATGCATTCTGCTGTTACAAATTAATACATTTCTGTCCAAATATCACTTCTGTTACAAAATATGGAACCTTGAGACTCAGACCTTTCTGACAATGTGTTTTGTCAAGACTAGAAAAGGTGTTGATCATAAATTATGATGGAAAAAGTATGGCAAAGTATGTGTATGAATTCCGATACAATTTATTATCATTAAACCAAACATTTGGTTGAGGCCGATACTAAAAAAATTATGGGATGTGTTGAAAAAAAAATTTATTGAGTGTGGTTACTAGCAACATAAGAAGATAAGAAATCCAAACAAAAAAAAAATTCCATCACTTTTTTCTTGGTGCGGACTTCGAAGGGTTAAGAGTTTGATTTAAAATAAAAATGTCGAGAGCTCAGAGGAGAATGATTCATAACAGTCAAATTCTTTGAGATGATTTCTTCTTGCTGACTTTAAAGGAAGAAAATGAGGGAGTCAAGGAAAGGTCTAAGCGAGGGGGAGTGAAAAGAGAGAGAGATTTAGGAGAAAACAGGTTTGTTTGAGAGAACTGGGCTTCTTTGTGCTCTTTTTCTCATCTCAGTCCAATGCACTTCCTGTTTGGCTCATAAAACTGCACCGTTGCAGAAAACGCAGTTGTTTGAAGTCACTGATCTGAGACCAGTTTTGCTTCACTCCTCATAATGATAAAAGTTGAGAGACGGGACTGTTGACACTGGATGGTGATTAAATGTTTTGATATAATTCAACTGTCATCATTTAATCACATCTTTTCCATACAATGACCTTTCTTAGTGGCCAAATACCCAAATTTACCTATAAAATCCCTTCCACGGTAGTTCTCATAGTCAAATATGACGCGGGTTTGACATCATGACGTTTGGTTAAGAGACACTCGAGAAACAGTGACATTTGTGATTATTGACTTCCAACTCAAAGCGATCATCATTGTCAAATGGCATCAGAACAAAGAACTATTATGTGAACTTTGCACAAGTTTAGCATTTAGTTGAGAATGAGACCCGTGTGTGTGTGTGTGTGTTTAAGCTGTGTTTTCTGTGTCTATAGAGTAAATCAGTGTCGTCGACTGACAGTCAGGCAGCAGAGGATCGGCAGGGTCCGTCAGGGGTGTATCCCTCACAGGCCAGCAGCGATGCCAAACGCAGACGGTGTGATGACAAAGATGTCCTCCCGTCTCACTACGTATGTCACATGATGATGACATCATTCTTGTCTTTCCTTTATTTAACTAAATGTTACACCTATCTTTCTATCTATCTATCTATCCATCCATCCATCCATCCATCCATCCATCCATCCATCCATCCATCCATCCATCCATCCATTTACGCTCTCAGAAAAAAAGGTACGAAAGCTGTCACTGGGGCGGTACCTTTTCAAAAGGTACACTTTTGTACCTAAAGGGTGCATATTGGTACCTTGATGGTACATATTTGTACCTTTAGGTACAAAAGTGTACCTTTTTGAAAAGGTACCGCCCCAGTGACAGCTTTCGTACCTTTTTTTCTGACAGTGTATCTATCTATCTATCGGTCTGTCTGTCTGTCTGTATACATTTTATATATATATATATATATATATATATATATATACACACACACACACATACATATAAACATACACACACAGACACACACGTATACTGTATTGGATGGTGATTATATTTATAGATAGATAGATAGATAGATAGATAGATAGATAGATAGATAGATAGATAGATAGATAGATAGATAGATAGATAGATAGATAGATAGATAGATAGATAGATAGATAGATAGATAGATAGATAGATAGATAGATAGATTAGATAGATAGATAGATCAGTGTAACATTTAGAGATATTATGTAAATATATTTTACTGATTTCTAGTTCTACTTTTTTAGTAAAATTAAATTTTATTCTTTAATGAAATTCAACTTCAAATTTGTTATATATACTTCAATATATATATATATTGTATATATATATATGTATATATATATATATATATATGTTATATATTGTATATATTGCATATTATATATTGTATATTTTATTATTATTATATTATATGCATATATATATATATATTATATATATATAAAATATAGAATTATTTAATTAATTATAAATAATTTAAATGTAATATAATATTTATATTATGTAATATGAATATTTATAATTAATAAATATAATTTTAAAAAAATCATTAAAATAGAATTTTACAACTAAATTTTAATACAAAAAATACACAATTAAATAATATTACATTATAATATTAAAATATACAATTGATATAGGTCATTACACTTTTACCAAATGCATACATGTAGGATGTGACCAACCGGGCGGGTGTAATTAGGGGGATGATGTCACTATAGGGTGATGGTAATGGGAACATCGGGCCATGATCACATCAAAGCCCTGTTGCCATGGTAACTAAGTGCGTTGTCAATCCCTGGTTCCCAGAGATGGGCGAAAGAGAAGAGTGAGATGAGTGTGAGCTGTGTGAGAGCGATGGACAAGGTGGTGGGAGAGTCTCCCCTACTGTGATTGGTGAAATTAGACACAAAGGGAGGGGCGCGGAAGGAGCAGAAAAAGGACACTGCAATATTGTACATGTACCTGACAAATATCCCATAGGGGTATATATTTGTGTGCCTGTGTGTGTGTGTCGTCTAACACCATCCTTCTCCTGCCTGTTTTCTTTTAGGACAGTGATGGTGACAAGAGCGAGGACAATCTTGTGGTAGATGTCTCAAATGAGGTCAGTTCACATGCACTGCTAAATTAACATCAGTGGAAATCTGTTCTGTCAATTGATTTAACATTTTAATTAAACTAATTAGATGATATGCTGATTAATTAATAAAATGATTTGCATATATCACATTTTTTTCCTCCAAAAAAGAAAAGGCATTATTGTGGTAAACAAGATTTAATGAAAATGATGTGTTAAATTGACAGCCTTAGTAATATATGTGTGTGTGTGTGTATGCATATTTTATCAGGAGCAAAAAGGTTGCGGGCCACACAAATAATTTTTAATTTTAATAATTTTTTTTTTTTTTTTGCTAGACGACTTCAGTCTGTACTGGATTCAGTGTGCGGCCAGAAACCTTTTTGCTCGTTTTCAAGTATTCCCTTGGCTCTGTGCACCTGAAGCAAAAGGATTTCTTGTCAATTTAGAGCGCAACAATGTTTTCTAGTTCACATGATTTTGTCTTTTTTTTATCACCGTAGAATGTTTATTTTGTTTTAAATTAGCATTTTTATTTTATTGATTTTATTTTTGTTTTGTTTTCTGGTTTGCTTTGTTGTTTTGTTTTTGTTGTTTTTTGTTTGCCGTTTTAATTTGGTTTGATTTTGTTTGGTTTTGTTAAACAAAAATCTAACCAAAACAAAAATCAAACCTAACCAAATCAAAGCAACAAAATAAAACAAAAGCAAACCACAACAAAACAACAAAGCAAAATAAAAAAAAATGAAATAAAAATAAAAATCACTAAAATAAAATGGTAATTTAAAACAAAATAAACATTTCACGGTGATAAAATACAAAAAAAAATTGTTTTGTTTTCAATTGCGTTTTATTCAAAATTGACCCGATTTACTCCCTCTGCCTGTGAATATCCAACCAAGCCATTACTAGAGACTATAATATCATGAAGACTCCGACACAGCAACCACCCAAAAACACCCTATAGCATTATACTCTTTCACTAACTTTAATCTTAATGATGTTTATTTGTATTTTATTGTAGAGCATCACCAACAAATGCAATTCATCCTGAAAAACTCATTCTTTATTATTATTTCCATGCAATTATCATCCATTTCAAGGTAAAACATTTCAACTCTGTTTCTCAATCACTGGATAAATATTGGACATCACTCATATTTATTAAACTGCATTCAATAATTGCTGATAATATAACACAGGCGAATCAGGATTGTTTTCAGCTGCAGCGCTATGCTTTTATAATCATTATGTGACCCCGCTGCATAATTAACACGTTTAAAAAACATGATCTGAATTCCTTCAATATTCCACATCAAGGATTAAACTAGGACCTCTCAGCACTGTTTTGTCATTGACAGTTGAGTAAACACATTTGAGTGAACGGATGAGACGTTGATTTGTTAAAGTCCAGGTTAATTGAAGGCAAGCATCCCTGTTATTTTGAACAACCCTATTAACTCATGCCTCAACATCTAGAACGTAAAAAGAAAATTCACATATCCAAACTAAAGCATAATGCCGTCAGGACTCTCCTTAACTCCTTCGTTGTTTCCAGGAGGCGTCATCTCCCATAGGCAGTGGCCCTCTGTCTCCTCATGGGAATGGATTGGACCGTGCCCCAAACCTGAGGAAAGAGCTCCCAGGATCCCCAAGTCCCCCACCGGCCTCCCCACCACACAGCCCACCCCCTGGCAAAAACAAGGACACCTCACAAGTACGAACGCTTTTCTTAGACGTGTCAGAGTTTGCACTCATACTAAATATTATACGAATGATTTTTCATATAATAGATTCCATATCAGTGTTACTATGGGGTCGTTATGACAAATAATAGCATCTGTCTCTTGTTTCTATTGGCAGACAGAAAAATCTCAGTCGCCGTCCTCTAAATCAGGCAATTCCTCTCCCTCTCACCATGACCCTCTCACCCCGGGTCCGCCCGGGCCCAGCACTTCCTGTTTACGCCTGGTCAACAAAGCTGCGTCCTCGGCAGACCCTCTGGGTAAGAAGTTGTCTTTTTGCGTTTATCGCAAACACAATTCAATGAAAAACCTTTGTTTAATTGTGTGTTCTGTAGCTCTACGGAGTCCCTTGACTATGACGCCTGGTTCTTACCCGGCTCACTTCGGGGTGGTGTCCCACGCCGGGCTTAACGGAGAGCTGGCCAGCCCAGGGGGGTTCGGAGGCTCACTCACCCTCTCGCCCCAAATCAGTGCCGCTGCCAGTGCCTACACACGCAGCCCTATGGTAACTGTGTTTCTGAAGCTCTTACAGTTGACTAAATGTTTACCGAAAAGCACTTTAACCTTGAATACTCTACTCTACAGGTAGCGTATGAATCACGCTCGCATCTTAGGCCCTCAGGGCTGTCCTCCTCGCTGCCTGGCTCCACCGGTGGCAAGCCGTGAGTTTCCTCTCTTTCTTTTACCTCCCTCTGCTTTGAGATGGAGTTGCACAGCGATGACCAGCGTATTAGTCCAAAATAGTGCTGCTTTTGTTTGCTGTGCTTGTAATAAAATCCCCTCTCGAGCCCCCCACTGTCAGCTACAGCGAGAAAAAAACACTTGAATTCAGGCAAACATCTGATGCAGGAAATTATTGCTGCACCCATTAAATGACACACATGCAAACTTCTCATTATTATGTTGTCAAACTTAAGTACTTACGGATTGATAAGCTCCTATTCTTATTTAAAAAGTCCACTCATAATGTTAGTTGCGCTTAATTGCACCAAAAACAGCCGTAGTTTAGTTTTTATGACCATTTTCCACCATCTGACTGACCTCTCAACTTGAACGTAGCATTTTTTTGTCCACACAGTGGAGATCAATGGGGTCCAAAGTTTGGACCTTATTGACTTTGGTTGTATGGACAAAAACTACTTTCAAAATATCATAATTTTTAAAGTTAACTACCACTTAATGTCCACTTATGTCTGCAGTGCTTACTCGTTCCACGTGAGCGCAGATGGTCAAATGCAGCCGGTACCCTTCCCTCCTGACGCCCTCCTCGGCCCTGGCATCCCGCGGCACGCCCGTCAGATCCACACCCTGAGTCATGGAGAGGTTGTGTGCGCGGTCACCATCAGCACCTCCACGCGTCACGTCTACACCGGCGGGAAAGGGTGCGTCAAAGTCTGGGACATCAGCCAACCGGGCAGCAAGAGCCCAATGGCCCAACTGGACTGTTTGGTGAGATCTGCGTCATGTGAAATTCTCCTACTAGTTGCTATTTGCCATCCAATTTGGACTAAATAATGTCTACCTTTTCGTCCAATCAGAATCGAGACAACTACATCCGATCGTGTAAGATTCTCCCAGATGGGCGGACCTTGATAGTTGGAGGTGAAGCCAGCACACTGTCCATCTGGGACTTGGCCACGCCGACTCCACGCATCAAGGCCGAATTGACGTCCTCGGCTCCGGCCTGCTACGCTCTGGCCATCAGTCCTGACAACAAGGTCTGCTTCTCCTGCTGCAGTGATGGAAACATCGTGGTCTGGGACCTGCACAACCAGACGCTCGTCAGGTATCTAAAGACTCCTGCTGGTGAGATAGACGTCGTTCTTCTTCCTGAGGTCATGTGATGTTCTTGTGTCGCCCTCCACAGGCAGTTCCAAGGCCACACAGACGGAGCCAGCTGTATAGATATTTCCAACGACGGGACCAAACTGTGGACGGGGGGTCTGGACAACACGGTGCGCTGCTGGGACCTGAGAGAGGGCCGACAGCTGCAGCAGCATGACTTCACCTCACAGGTATGGCAGCTCAGTGGGAACGTGAGAGGAATTGGAGTTTTGGGGATATGTTTTTTAAAGAACATGAAACCACTGACTCAGAACACACCAGCAACACCCTAGCTACCAGCTAGCAATGTTCTAGCAACCATTTAAAACACCTTAGCAACCACATAGAAACAACCTAGCAATCCCTTAATGCCGTAGCAACCAGTTAGAAATGTCAACTTACAATGTTCCAGTTACCACCCTGCCTGAACACCCTAGCAACCCCAAAGTAATACCCTAAAATCCCCTGAAAATCACCTCAGAACATCCTATAAAACCACATAGCAACACCGTAGCAATGCCCTGGCAACCACTTAGAACATCTTTTAAAACCAGACAGCAACGCCATAGCAACCAGTTATCAATGTCAACTTACAATATCCCAGTAACCACCCTGAACAACCTAGTAACCACATAGCAACAACCCTAAACATACCCTGATAATCACCTGGAACATCCTATAAAACCACATAGCAACACCCTAGCAATGCCCTGGCAACCACTTAGAACATCCTTTAAAACCAGATAGCAACACCATAGCAACCAGTTATCAATGTCAACTTACAATAACCACTTAGCAACCCCAAAGCAATACCCTAAAATCCCCAGAAAATCGCCTCAGAACATCCTATAAAACCACATAGCAACACCCTAGCAATGCCCTGGCAGCCACTTAGAACATCCTTTAAAACCAGATAGCAACGCCATAGCAACCAGTTATCAATGTCAACTTACAATAACCACCCTGAACAACCTAGTAACCACATAGCAACAACCCTAAACAGACCCTGACAATCACCTGGAACATCCTATAAAACCACATAGCAACACCCTAACAATGCCCTGGCAACCATTTAGAACATCCTTTAAAACCAGATAGCAACACCCTAGTGACCAGCTAACAATGTCAATTAACATTGTCCAACTAACCACCTAAAACACCCTAGAAATCATATAGCAACACCATAGCAACCAACTACCAGTGCCCTAGCAACCACCCAGAGTGATGAATGGCTTGAGCTATTGCATCATACGTAATTAGTCAGATCCGTAAATTCTGTGTCTTAATATTCCAGTTTTTAGAACTTCTTGCTGTCTATTTTCATCTCGTTTTTACTGAAATGTTTTTATGTGCACGCAGATCTTTTCTCTGGGCTACTGTCCTACGGGCGAGTGGCTTGCAGTGGGGATGGAGAGCAGTAATGTGGAAGTGCTGCACGTCTCCAAACCAGACAAATACCAGCTGCACCTTCACGAAAGCTGTGTTCTCTCACTCAAGTTCGCCTACTGCGGTACTAGAGTCACTATAAACGTGTTTTCTAAATCATACGATCCTTGATTATTATGTAAAATAAATGCTATTTAATAATCTAAGATGGAGAGGACATGATTTGTTTCTCTTTCAGGGAAGTGGTTTGTAAGCACTGGAAAGGACAATCTGCTCAATGCATGGAGGACGCCATATGGAGCCAGTATTTTCCAGGTTTGTTCCAAACCCATGTGACTTTCTTTCTTCCTTGGAACGCAAGTGGAGATGTTTCGAATGTCCTAAACCTTTAAATGCTGCTATGCTATTAACAGAATGGAATAAGAGTGCAGCTGTGCGCAGACACTTGGTTTAGATTCAAAAATGATTTTACTCCTCTCTCGCTCTCTCTCTCTCTTTTATAGTCAAAGGAGTCCTCATCTGTCCTGAGCTGTGACGTGTCCCCAGACGACAAGTATATTGTCACTGGTTCTGGGGATAAGAAAGCCACGGTGTATGAGGTGGTGTACTGAACGCAGACAAAGACTGACACAATCATGGCCGCGTGGGAGGCAACCATGGCTCTTCTATACGCGGCCCTTTCACTCCATAACTTAAGAGATAGAGAAAGGCTTTGCTTGCAATGGCATACTAACATACTTCGCATACTGTGCACACTACTTTGTGCGATTTCCTTCGTTCAAAATTCCCTGTCAAAACACTATGTGAGATACTGTATTCCATGGTGATGTGCTCAACTTGACCTTCCAGTTTAAAGTCGGCATGAAATGGAAATTCACCCTATTTTCTAACTAATCTTTTTGTGAACGATTCATCCATGCACGTTTTATATTTTTTGACCTTGTATTTTTGTTTTAAATGCAACAATGTAGCATACTACAAATATCTTACCAATTTTCTGTTCTCATTGCAATAAACAGTATATACTGAGAAGTATGTAGTATGCTAGTATTCCAGTTCGAACGTAGCATGTGAGAGCGGGGCTGTTAATTAGAACAGTCTCCAAGCTAAAAGAGGAAGCCCTACAGACAGCTGGTACTTAGGGAGCAGCTTCTTACAGCAACCCCAAAAGCAGACAATCATTTCATTAGTTGCAAACTCCCTCCATAAGAGAGTACAACAGCCCCCCCCCAACGAGAAAACGCTCACGTTGGAGCATTTCTGGATGAACACGAAATGGGCGTACAAACAATTCTCCACTCGCCTATCCAACCCAATTACACATTCATGTGGCAAATCCCAGTCGAATTCTCCAACCTGCATTTAATTTCCATCTTCCACAAGTCCGTGTCTAATGAGGAGCAAGAATGGCAAATATTCACAACCACGACCGTTATTTGTTTTAATTCCTGCGGATTATCATACAGATGTTGCGCTTATTTTCATGTCATTAATTATCTTTTAGGAAACCTTTTCATGATTGCTCTTCTTTAGTGAGATGAAGCAATAAATCAGGACCTATAATGCAAATACCGAAAATTTGAAACTAGTATATGATATGTATACCATTAAAGATAAATCAATAAATTATAAAAATGTGACAGAAATATATAATTAATCAATAGCATGGAAGAGAATGCAATAGTATCTTTATGAAGATTCAATTATTTAAATTTGGGGGTTGCAAATATTGATATAGCAATCAATAAATAGGGATATCATGTAATCAAATGACATCCCTAAATGTAACTTCATCTCAAGTTAGAGAGAAATATTTGAAAATCTGAGCGGTCCTACAACAGAGCCCTGATGCACACTATTAATAAGAAGAGCTGTGGTTGCCAACCTGACCAGGAATGTTGAAGAAGAAACTACAGAACTCATCAACTACATGCACAAACATCCTGCTGGGAACAGATTTTGTTTAATTACACTTATTTTGTTCATTCTTCTTTTGATCTACAAAGCTTTTCTCAGCGCTTAGAAAACGGTTGGATGAGTCAAACTGTTTTTCTTGAGAACTGAAGGGATTGTATCATTAAATTCGTTCTCCTTTTTATGGCAATAGTAAGCAGTGATACTTCAGTGTTTTGATCAGTCTGTTTATTATCCAGAAAGTGCGAGTAGCTGAAAATATGGCTGCCTGCAAACAGTGGCATTTGTCCGTTTCGAGGTAGACCGTCTCTACTGCACGATCTGTCTTTGACATAATGCTATAGAAATATCTGTATCTATCTACCCTTATATAATGCATTATGTTTGTATACTGAACAATGTTCACCTTTAAGACTCTCTCGAAAGCCAAGGAACTTTTTTCGAAGGCGTTGCTGTGATATCCCTGTAGCACTTCCCATGTGATGTAAAAGACATGTATACATTGACAAATTAAACTTGTGGTCATCTTTTCAAGTTGTTGCATTCTTGAGAGTGGTTCAATATCAAATAATAATTAAAAAAAAAAAAATTAAAGAAATTATCCAGACCAACTCATGTTTATGCTAATTTTATTATGTAAAATGATTTACAATAAATTGTAATGTATTAAAATTCATTAATTTATTTTAAAACATGAACACTAACTTGGTTACAATTAATGAATTGAATACATTTATATATGTACAATTTTTACAATACATTTTTTTTTTTAAAAGTATGAGTTTTGGGGTCTGCATATTTCTTAACCCATTCAGACCCTGTGTCCATTACAATGGACATCACACGTCAGCCCCCTTTTTTAACGTCTGGAGCATTTCACCTAGTTTAAAGCCTGCAATCCATGAGATTGGACGTTTGTCATCCAATCAAATGCCAGTAAAGCTCTGCATGTAGTAATTATATTTAAAAAAAAACTCTACATTGAAGAGAAGCATGGCAGCACTCCAACCACAGAAGCAAGCAACATTTCCTAAGGTGTATTTACATTTTGTATATATTTTTGCCAGTATTTCATAGTTTGTAAGTAAAATAGAAAGATTATTAATTAAAGTTAAAAATTGACTGTAGAATTGCACGTTTTAAATCAGGATTTTTTTAAATGCGTCTGTCTATTAGAATGGACAGTAGGTTTGAAAGCCTGTTACTGAAACATTTTCAGTGATGCTGATTGAAATTTCTTTTATAAATATATATATATATATATATATATATATATATATATATATATATCACAGTACCGATACATTTTTGAAACTTTTTCATAAGCAGAATATACAGTTCTGAAGTGCTTGAACATATAGCTGATGAAAATATCTCAGATGTTGACTTCATGTCGAGTAATGAGGAAGATGGAGATGTAAGAAAAATATCCATATTTAAAACTTTATAAAGTAAAATAACTTCCGGCCAAAAGAACAAATGGATTTGATTTAAATCTAAAGCGCAACTTAAATATGAATATTTTAAATATTTTATATTAATATATATTTTTTATTGATAGACGCACTTTTATGATGGATAGATGCACTTTTATGATGGATAGATGCACTTGTATCATGGATAGATGCCCTTGGGGTCGAAATTTTGAGTTTCTCTGAAATTCTAGAATCTCTGGATTCTGATAGAGGACCACGGGACTTAGACCTGAGTGCAAAAATGGAGAATCTAGACCCTTCCAGAGCTGAGATATTGATATCCCACGTAGCATTTATGCCATTATAAATATCTCAATATCTCAGCTCTGGAAGGGGCTAGAGCCTCCATTTTTGCACTCAGGTCTAAGTCCCGTGTCCCTCTATCAGAATCCAGAGTTTCAAGAAGATTGGAGCACACTTTTATGAATGTTTGAATGTTTTTTATGAATGTTTTTGAGTTAGTTTATAATTTGCAACATAATTGTGTAAGGCGTAATAGACGTTCCCTCTCGGGAGCAAGAGTGTTGTGTTTGTCCATGTGCATTTTTTTAAAAAAATTGGAGAGGGCGGGTCTTCTCTAAAATTCGGAAAGATCCTCCGCTATACCTTTAATTTTTCGCCCAAAAAAAAAAAAAACGTAAGGGGTAACACTGTCGTTTTTTTTTTCTGGTCGAAATTTTGAGTTTCGATATCTCAGCTCTGGAAGGGTCTAGAGCCTCAATTCTTGCACTCAGGTCTAAGTCTCATGGCCCTCTATCATAATCCAGAGTTTCGAGAAAATTGGGGAAACGTAATTTTTCGCCTCAAAAAAAAAAAACGTAAGGGGTAACACTGTCGTTTTTTTTTCTGGTCGAAATTTTGAGTTTCGATATCTCAGCTCTGGAAGGGTCTAGAGCCTCCATTTTTGTACTCGGGTCTAAGTCTCATTGCCCTCTGTCAGAATCCAGAGTTTCAATAAGATTGGGGATACTTAATTTTTCGCCCCCCCAAAAAAAACGTAAGGGGTAACACTGTCGTTTTTTTTTTCTGGTCGAAATTTTGAGTTTCGATATCTCAGCTCTGGAAGGGTCTAGAGCCTCAATTTTTGCACTCAGGTCTAAGTCTCATGGCCCTCTATCATAATCCAGAGTTTCGAGAAAATTGGGGAAACTTAATTTTTCGCCTCAAAAAAAAAAAAAAAAACGTAAGGGGTAACACTGTCGTTTTTTTTTTCTGGTCGAAATTTTGAGTTTCGATATCTCAGCTCTGGAAGGGTCTAAAGCCTCCATTTTTGCACTCAGGTATAAGTCTCATGGCCCTCTGTCAGAAACCAGAGTTTCAAGAAGATTGGGGATACTTAATTTTTCGCCCAAAAAAAAAAAACGTAAGGGGTAACACTGTCGGTTTTTTTTTTGGTCGAAATTTTGAGTTTCGATATCTCAGCTCTGGAAGGGTCTAGAGCCTCCATTTTTGTACTCGGGTCTAAGTCTCATTGCCCTCTGTCAGAATCCAGAGTTTCAATTAGATTGGGGATACTTAATTTTTCGCCCCCCCCAAAAAAAACGTAAGGGGTAACACTGTCGTTTTTTTTTTCTGGTCGAAATTTTGCGTTTCGATATCTCAGCTCTGGAAGGGTCTAGAGCCTCCATTTTTGCATTTAGGTCTAAGACTCATGACCCTCTATCATAATCCAGAGTTTCGAGAAAATTGGGGAAACTTAATTTTTCGCCCAAAAAAAAAAAAAAAAAACGTAAGGGGTAACACTGTCGTTTTTTTTTTCTGGTCGAAATTTTGAGTTTCGATATCTCAGCTCTGGAAGGGTCTAGAGCCTCAATTCTTGCACTCAGGTCTAAGTCTCATGGCCCTCTATCATAATCCAGAGTTTCGAGAAAATTGGGGAAACTTAATTTTTCGCCTCAAAAAAAAAAAACGTAAGGGGTAACACTGTCGTTTTTTTTCTGGTCGAAATTTTGAGTTTCGATATCTCAGCTCTGGAAGGGTCTAGAGCCTCCATTTTTGCACTCAGGTATAAGTCTCATGGCCCTCTGTCAGAAACCAGAGTTTCAAGAAGATTGGGGATACTTAATTTTTCGCCCAAAAAAAAAAAAACGTAAGGGGTAACACTGTCGGTTTTTTTTTTTGGTCGAAATTTTGAGTTTCGATATCTCAGCTCTGGAAGGGTCTAGAGCCTCCATTTTTGTACTCGGGTCTAAGTCTCATTGCCCTCTGTCAGAATCCAGAGTTTCAATAAGATTGGGGATACTTAATTTTTCGCCCCCCCAAAAAAAACGTAAGGGGTAACACTGTCGTTTTTTTTTTCTGGTCGAAATTTTGAGTTTCGATATCTCAGCTCTGGAAGGGTCTAGAGCCTCAATTTTTGCACTCAGGTCTAAGTCTCATGGCCCTCTATCATAATCCAGAGTTTCGAGAAAATTGGGGAAACTTAATTTTTCGCCTCAAAAAAAAAAAACGTAAGGGGTAACACTGTCGTTTTTTTTTTCTGGTCGAAATTTTGAGTTTCGATATCTCAGCTCTGGAAGGGTCTAAAGCCTCCATTTTTGCACTCAGGTATAAGTCTCATGGCCCTCTGTCAGAAACCAGAGTTTCAAGAAGATTGGGGATACTTAATTTTTCGCCCAAAAAAAAAACCGTAAGGGGTAACACTGTCGGTTTTTTTTTTGGTCGAAATTTTGAGTTTCGATATCTCAGCTCTGGAAGGGTCTAGAGCCTCCATTTTTGTACTCGGGTCTAAGTCTCATTGCCCTCTGTCAGAATCCAGAGTTTCAATTAGATTGGGGATACTTAATTTTTCGCCCCCCCCCAAAAAAAACGTAAGGGGTAACACTGTCGTTTTTTTTTTCTGGTCGAAATTTTGAGTTTCGATATCTCAGCTCTGGAAGGGTCTAGAGCCTCCATTTTTGCATTTAGGTCTAAGACTCATGACCCTCTATCATAATCCAGAGTTTCGAGAAAATTGGGGAAACTTAATTTTTCGCCCAAAAAAAAAAACAAAAACGTAAGGGGTAACACTGTCGTTTTTTTTTCTGGTCGAAATTTTGAGTTTCGATATCTCAGCTCTGGAAGGGTCTAGAGCCTCAATTTTTGCACTCAGGTCTAAGTCTCATGGCCCTCTATCATAATCCAGAGTTTCGAGAAAATTGGGGAAACGTAATTTTTCGCCTCAAAAAAAAAAAACGTAAGGGGTAACACTGTCGTTTTTTTTTTTCTGGTCGCAATTTTGAGTTTCGATATCTCAGCTCTGGAAGGGTCTAGAGCCTCCATTTTTGTACTCGGGTCTAAGTCTCATTGCCCTCTGTCAGAATCCAGAGTTTCAATAAGATTGGGGATACTTAATTTTTCGCCCCCCCCCCCCCAAAAAAACGTAAGGGGTAACACTGTCGTTTTTTTTTCTGGTCGAAATTTTGAGTTTCGATATCTCAGCTCTGGAAGGGTCTAGAGCCTCCATTTTTGCATTTAGGTCTAAGACTCATGACCCTCTATCATAATCCAGAGTTTCGAGAAAATTGGGGAAACTTAATTTTTCGCCCCCCCAAAAAAAAAAACGTAAGGGGTAACACTGTCGTTTTTTTTTCTGGTCGAAATTTTGAGTTTCGATATCTCAGCTCTGGAAGGGTCTAGAGTGTAGGCGGAGTTTGACATTCGAGCCAGGGGGGGGCAAAAAAAAACAAAAAACAACACATGCTAAATAAACACATATTTATTTTTATCTCAAGAAAAAACAGTAAAACAATACACTGATATTTTATTGCCTTTATTTCATTGTAAACAGCTAGAACTTCGCATTAACAGCCACTTCGCGTCGCATCTTCGTTATAGGATCATGAAATGTGGACACCTTTTGCACTGTTAAAATATTATCTTCAACCTTAAAGTTTTCTTTCCTTTTTTCAAAACAGATTCTGGCAATGATAATGATTAAAAAACTAGTTAAATTTCGCATTTATACTTCATGAATCATTGAAAAAGACACGGGATTAGGCTACCTATTGGTTTTGATGAGGGGAAAAAAATAAAATAAAAAAATAACTTTACGAGTGCGGATTAGAACCTCGAACCTCCCGAGTCCTGGATCTGGACCATCACTGTATACACGAAAAAGGGAGTATATACTTTATATACTCAATATACACATGAAAAAAGTGCTATACTCTGACATTGTGCTCATTTTTATTTATGCAATAAAGGGCGTAAATACTTTATATACTCACTATACTCGGACATTGTGCTCATTTTTATTTATGTACATCAGGAGCTACAGAACATCGTCTTTCAAAACATGACCTACTCGAAAGAGAGAAAAAGAATGAATGCGTACCCAGCGAGTACGTCTCTGTCCCCAGCACATTTCAAACTGACGCCCATGCTCCTTATCGCAGAAAAGCTTCTCTCAGAGTTAAATGACACAATCGACCGAGTGAGCGATAACTGTTTAAAGAGATTGGGGTTGGTAGTTTTTTTACAGCTTTTTTTTAAGAAAATGCGATTACCCGTTTCAGCCACCGGGGGGGCAACGCTCCCCCTGCCCCCCCCCAAACTCCGCGCCTGGTCTAGAGCCTCAATTTTTGCACTCAGGTCTAAGTCTCATGGCCCTCTATCATAATCCAGAGTTTCGAGAAAATTGGGGAAACTTAATTTTTCGCCTCAAAAAAAAAAAACGTAAGGGGTAACACTGTCGTTTTTTTTTTCTGGTCGAAATTTTGAGTTTCGATATCTCAGCTCTGGAAGGGTCTAGAGCCTCCATTTTTGCACTCAGGTATAAGTCTCATGGCCCTCTGTCAGAAACCAGAGTTTCAAGAAGATTGGGGATACTTAATTTTTCGCCCCAAAAAAAAAAACGTAAGGGGTAACACTGTCGTTTTTTTTTTTTGGTCGAAATTTTGAGTTTCGATATCTCAGCTCTGGAAGGGTCTAGAGCCTCCATTTTTGTACTCGGGTCTAAGTCTCATTGCCCTCTGTCAGAATCCAGAGTTTCAAGAAGATTGGGGATACTTAATTTTTCGCCCCAAAAAAAAAACTTAAGGGGTAAAACTGTCGTTTTTTTTTCTGGTCGAAATTTTGAGTTTCGATATCTCAGCTCTGGAAGGGTCTAGAGCCTCCATTTTTGCACTCAGGTCTAAGTCTCATGGCCCTCTATCAGAATCCAGAGTTTTGGGAAGATTGGAGAAACTTAATTTTTCGCCCCCAAAAAAAACATAAGGGGTACCACTGTCGTCTTTTTTTTTCGGGCCGAATTTTTGAGTTTCGATATCTCAGCTCTGGAAGGGGCTAGAACCTCCATTTTTGCACTCAGGTCTAAGTCTCATGGCCCTCTATCAGAATTTGGGAAGATTGGAAAAACTTAATTTTTCGCCCAAAAAAAAAAAACGTAAGGGGTACCACTGTCGTTTTTTTTCCGGGCCGAATTTTTGAGTTTCGATATCTCAGCTCTGGAAGGGGCTAGAGCCTCCATTTTTGCACTCAGGTCTAAGTCTCATGGCCCTCTATCAGAATTTGGGAAGATTGGAGAAACTTAATTTTTCGCCCAAAAAAAAAACGTAAGGGGTACCACTGTCGTTTTTTTTTTCGGGCCGAATTTTTGAGTTTCGATATCTCAGCTCTGGAAGGGGCTAGAACCTCCATTTTTGCACTCAGGTCTAAGTCTCATGGCCCTCTATCAGAATTTGGGAAGATTGGAGAAACTTAATTTTTCGCCCAATAAAAAAAACGTAAGGGGTACCACTGTCGTTTTTTTTTCGGGCCGAATTTTTGAGTTTCGACATCTCAGCTCTGGAAGGGGCTAGAACCTCCATTTTTGCACTCAGGTCTAAGTCTCATGGCCCTCTATCAGAATTTGGGAAGATTGGAGAAACTTAATTTTTCGCCCAAAAAAAAAAAACGTAAGGGGTACCACTGTCGTTTTTTTTTTCGGGCCGAATTTTTGAGTTTCGATATCTCAGCTCTGGAAGGGGCTAGAGCCTCAATTTTTGCACTCAGGTCTAAGTCTCATGGCCCTCTATCAGAATTTTGGAAGATTGGAGAAACTTAATTTTTCGCCCAAAAAAAAAAACGTAAGGGGTACCACTGTCGTTTTTTTTTTTCGGGCCGAATTTTTGAGTTTCGATATCTCAGCTCTGGAAGGGGCTAGAACCTCCATTTTTGCACTCAGGTCTAAGTCTCATGGCCCTCTATCAGAATTTGGGAAGATTGGAGAAACGTAATTTTTCGCCCAAAAAAAAAAACGTAAGGGGTACCACTGTCGTTTTTTTTTCGGGCCGAATTTTTGAGTTTCGATATCTCAGCTCTGGAAGGGGCTAGAACCTCCATTTTTGCACTCAGGTCTAAGTCTCATGGCCCTCTATCAGAATTTGGGAAGATTGGAGAAACTTAATTTTTCGCCCAAAAAAAAAAAACGTAAGGGGTACCACTGTCGTTTTTTTTTCGGGCCGAATTTTTGAGTTTCGATATCTCAGCTCTGGAAGGGGCTAGAACCTCCATTTTTGCACTCAGGTCTAAGTCTCATGGCCCTCTATCAGAATTTGGGAAGATTGGAGAAACTTAATTTTTCGCCCAAAAAAAAAACGTAAGGGGTACCACTGTCGTTTTTTTTTTCGGGCCGAATTTTTGAGTTTCGATATCTCAGCTCTGGAAGGGGCTAGAACCTCCATTTTTGCACTCAGGTCTAAGTCTCATGGCCCTCTATCAGAATTTGGGAAGATTGGAGAAACTTAATTTTTCGCCCAAAAAAAAAAACGTAAGGGGTACCACTGTCGTTTTTTTTTCGGGCCGAATTTTTGAGTTTCGATATCTCAGCTCTGGAAGGGGCTAGAGCCTCCATTTTTGCACTCAGGTCTAAGTCTCATGGCCCTCTATCAGAATTTGGGAAGATTGGAGAAACTTAATTTTTCGCCCAAAAAAAAAAAACGTAAGGGGTACCACTGTCGTTTTTTTTTCGGGCCGAATTTTTGAGTTTCGATATCTCAGCTCTGGAAGGGGCTAGAACCTCCATTTTTGCACTCAGGTCTAAGTCTCATGGCCCTCTATCAGAATTTGGGAAGATTGGAGAAACTTAATTTTTCGCCCAAAAAAAAAAACGTAAGGGGTACCACTGTCGTTTTTTTTTCGGGCCGAATTTTTGAGTTTCGATATCTCAGCTCTGGAAGGGGCTAGAACCTCCATTTTTGCACTCAGGTCTAAGTCTCATGGCCCTCTATCAGAATTTGGGAAGATTGGAGAAACTTAATTTTTCGCCCAAAAAAAAAAAACGTAAGGGGTACCACTGTCGTTTTTTTTTCGGGCCGAATTTTTGAGTTTCGATATCTCAGCTCTGGAAGGGGCTAGAACCTCCATTTTTGCACTCAGGTCTAAGTCTCATGGCCCTCTATCAGAATTTGGGAAGATTGGAGAAACTTAATTTTTCGCCCAAAAAAAAAAACGTAAGGGGTACCACTGTCGTTTTTTTTTTCGGGCCGAATTTTTGAGTTTCGATATCTCAGCTCTGGAAGGGGCTAGAACCTCCATTTTTGCACTCAGGTCTAAGTCTCATGGCCCTCTATCAGAATTTGGGAAGATTGGAGAAACTTAATTTTTCGCCCAAAAAAAAAAACGTAAGGGGTACCACTGTCGTTTTTTTTTTCGGGCCGAATTTTT
The DNA here is from genome assembly GCF_988280905.1 of Pimephales promelas. NCBI lineage: Eukaryota > Metazoa > Chordata > Actinopteri > Cypriniformes > Leuciscidae > Pimephales > Pimephales promelas. Next base: position 13,726,230 of record NC_142770.1, on the reverse strand, counting down.
GAGTTTCGATATCTCAGCTCTGGAAGGGGCTAGAGCCTCCATTTTTGCACTCAGGTCTAAGTCCCATGGCCCTCTATCAGAATTTGGGAAGATTGGAGAAACGTAATTTTTCGCCCAAAAAAAAAAAAACGTAAGGGGTACCACTGTCGTTTTTTTTTCGGGCCGAATTTTTGAGTTTCGATATCTCAGCTCTGGAAGGGGCTAGAACCTCCATTTTTGCACTCAGGTCTAAGTCTCATGGCCCTCTATCAGAATTTGGGAAGATTAGAGAAACTTAATTTTTCGCCCAAAAAAAAAAAACGTAAGGGGTACCACTGTCGTTTTTTTTCCGGGCCGAATTTTTGAGTTTCGATATCTCAGCTCTGGAAGGGGCTAGAGCCTCCATTTTTGCACTCAGGTCTAAGTCTCATGGCCCTTATCAGAATTTGGGAAGATTGGAGAAACTTAATTTTTCGCCCAAAAAAAAAAAACGTAAGGGGTACCACTGTCGTTTTTTTTTTCGGGCCGAATTTTTGAGTTTCGATATCTCAGCTCTGGAAGGGGCTAGAGCCTCCATTTTTGCACTCAGGTCTAAGTCTCATGGCCCTCTATCAGAATTTGGGAAGATTGGAGAAACTTAATTTTTCGCCCAAAAAAAAAAACGTAAGGGGTACCACTGTCGTTTTTTTTTCGGGCCGAATTTTTGAGTTTCGATATCTCAGCTCTGGAAGGGGCTAGAACCTCCATTTTTGCACTCAGGTCTAAGTCTCATGGCCCTCTATCAGAATTTGGGAAGATTGGAGAAACTTAATTTTTCGCCCAAAAAAAAAAACGTAAGGGGTACCACTGTCGGTTTTTTTTCGGGCCGAATTTTTGAGTTTCGACATCTCAGCTCTGGAAGGGGCTAGAACCTCCATTTTTGCACTCAGGTCTAAGTCTCATGGCCCTCTATCAGAATTTGGGAAGATTGGAGAAACTTAATTTTTCGCCCAAAAAAAAAAACGTAAGGGGTACCACTGTCGTTTTTTTTTTCGGGCCGAATTTTTGAGTTTCGATATCTCAGCTCTGGAAGGGGCTAGAGCCTCCATTTTTGCACTCAGGTCTAAGTCTCATGGCCCTCTATCAGAATTTGGGAAGATTGGAGAAACTTAATTTTTCGCCCAAAAAAAAAAACGTAAGGGGTACCACTGTCGTTTTTTTTTCGGGCCGAATTTTTGAGTTTCGATATCTCAGCTCTGGAAGGGGCTAGAGCCTCCATTTTTGCACTCAGGTCTAAGTCTCATGGCCCTCTATCAGAATTTGGGAAGATTGGAGAAACTTAATTTTTCGCCCAAAAAAAAAAAACGTAAGGGGTACCACTGTCGTTTTTTTTTCGGGCCGAATTTTTGAGTTTCGATATCTCAGCTCTGGAAGGGGCTAGAACCTCCATTTTTGCACTCAGGTCTAAGTCTCATGGCCCTCTATCAGAATTTGGGAAGATTGGAGAAACTTAATTTTTCGCCCAAAAAAAAAAACGTAAGGGGTACCACTGTCGTTTTTTTTTCGGGCCAAATTTTTGAGTTTCGATATCTCAGCTCTGGAAGGGGCTAGAGCCTCCATTTTTGCACTCAGGTCTAAGTCTCATGGCCCTCTATCAGAATTTGGGAAGATTGGAGAAACTTAATTTTTCGCCCAAAAAAAAAAACGTAAGGGGTACCACTGTCGTTTTTTTTTCGGGCCGAATTTTTAAGTTTCGATATCTCAGCTCTGGAAGGGGCTAGAGCCTCCATTTTTGCACTCAGGTCTAAGTCTCATGGCCCTCTATCAGAATTTGGGAATATTGGAGAAACTTAATTTTTCGCCCAAAAAAAAAACGTAAGGGGTACCACTGTCGTTTTTTTTTCGGGCCGAATTTTTGAGTTTCGATATCTCAGCTCTGGAAGGGGCTAGAACCTCCATTTTTGCACTCAGTTCTAAGTCTCATGGCCCTCTATCAGAATTTGGGAAGATTGGAGAAACTTAATTTTTCACCCAAAAAAAAAACGTAAGGGGTACCACTGTCGTTTTTTTTTCGGGCCGAATTTTTGAGTTTCGATATCTCAGCTCTGGAAGGGGCTAGAACCTCCATTTTTGCACTCAGGTCTAAGTCTCATGGCCCTCTATCAGAATTTGGGAAGATTGGAGAAACTTAATTTTTCGCCCAAAAAAAAAAAAAACGTAAGGGGTACCACTGTCGTTTTTTTTCCGGGCCGAATTTTTGAGTTTCGATATCTCAGCTCTGGAAGGGGCTAGAGCCTCCATTTTTGCACTCAGGTCTAAGTCTCATGACCCTCTATCAGAATTTGGGAAGATTGGAGAAACTTAATTTTTCGCCCAAAAAAAAAACGTAAGGGGTACCACTGTCGTTTTTTTTTTCGGGCCGAATTTTTGAGTTTCGATATCTCAGCTCTGGAAGGGGCTAGAACCTCCATTTTTGCACTCAGGTCTAAGTCTCATGGCCCTCTATCAGAATTTGGGAAGATTGGAGAAACTTAATTTTTCGCCCAAAAAAAAAACGTAAGGGGTACCACTGTCGTTTTTTTTTTCGGGCCGAATTTTTGAGTTTCGATATCTCAGCTCTGGAAGGGGCTAGAACCTCCATTTTTGCACTCAGGTCTAAGTCTCATGGCCCTCTATCAGAATTTGGGAAGATTGGAGAAACTTAATTTTTCGCCCAAAAAAAAAAACGTAAGGGGTACCACTGTCGTTTTTTTTTTCGGGCCGAATTTTTGAGTTTCGATATCTCAGCTCTGGAAGGGGCTAGAGCCTCCATTTTTGCACTCAGGTCTAAGTCTCATGACCCTCTATCAGAATTTGGGAAGATTGGAGAAACTTAATTTTTCGCCCCAAAAAAAAACGTAAGGGGTACCACTGTCGTTTTTTTTTTCGGGCCGAATTTTTGAGTTTCGATATCTCAGCTCTGGAAGGGGCTAGAACCTCCATTTTTGCACTCAGGTCTAAGTCTCATGGCCCTCTATCAGAATTTGGGAAGATTGGAGAAACTTAATTTTTCGCCCAAAAAAAAAACGTAAGGGGTACCACTGTCGTTTTTTTTTTCGGGCCGAATTTTTGAGTTTCGATATCTCAGCTCTGGAAGGGGCTAGAACCTCCATTTTTGCACTCAGGTCTAAGTCTCATGGCCCTCTATCAGAATTTGGGAAGATTGGAGAAACTTAATTTTTCGCCCAAAAAAAAAAACGTAAGGGGTACCACTGTCGTTTTTTTTTTCGGGCCGAATTTTTGAGTTTCGATATCTCAGCTCTGGAAGGGGCTAGAGCCTCCATTTTTGCACTCAGGTCTAAGTCTCATGGCCCTCTATCAGAATTTGGGAAGATTGGAGAAACTTAATTTTTCGCCCAAAAAAAAAACGTAAGGGGTACCACTGTCGTTTTTTTTTTCGGGCCGAATTTTTGAGTTTCGATATCTCAGCTCTGGAAGGGGCTAGAGCCTCCATTTTTGCACTCAGGTCTAAGTCTCATGGCCCTCTATCAGAATTTGGGAAGATTGGAGAAACTTAATTTTTCGCCCAAAAAAAAAAACGTAAGGGGTACCACTGTCGTTTTTTTTTTCGGGCCGAATTTTTGAGTTTCGATATCTCAGCTCTGGAAGGGGCTAGAACCTCCATTTTTGCACTCAGGTCTAAGTCTCATGGCCCTCTATCAGAATTTGGGAAGATTGGAGAAACTTAATTTTTCGCCCAAAAAAAAAAACGTAAGGGGTACCACTGTCGTTTTTTTTTCGGGCCGAATTTTTGAGTTTCGACATCTCAGCTCTGGAAGGGGCTAGAACCTCCATTTTTGCACTCAGGTCTAAGTCTCATGGCCCTCTATCAGAATTTGGGAAGATTGGAGAAACTTAATTTTTCGCCCCAAAAAAAAAACGTAAGGGGTACCACTGTCGTTTTTTTTTTCGGGCCGAATTTTTGAGTTTCGATATCTCAGCTCTGGAAGGGGCTAGAGCCTCCATTTTTGCACTCAGGTCTAAGTCTCATGGCCCTCTATCAGAATTTGGGAAGATTGGAGAAACTTAATTTTTCGCCCAAAAAAAAAAACGTAAGGGGTACCACTGTCGTTTTTTTTTCGGGCCGAATTTTTGAGTTTCGATATCTCAGCTCTGGAAGGGGCTAGAGCCTCCATTTTTGCACTCAGGTCTAAGTCTCATGGCCCTCTATCAGAATTTGGGAAGATTGGAGAAACTTAATTTTTCGCCCAAAAAAAAAAAACGTAAGGGGTACCACTGTCGTTTTTTTTTTCGGGCCGAATTTTTGAGTTTCGATATCTCAGCTCTGGAAGGGGCTAGAACCTCCATTTTTGCACTCAGGTCTAAGTCTCATGGCCCTCTATCAGAATTTGGGAAGATTGGAGAAACTTAATTTTTCGCCCAAAAAAAAAAACGTAAGGGGTACCACTGTCGTTTTTTTTTCGGGCCGAATTTTTGAGTTTCGACATCTCAGCTCTGGAAGGGGCTAGAACCTCCATTTTTGCACTCAGGTCTAAGTCTCATGGCCCTCTATCAGAATTTGGGAAGATTGGAGAAACTTAATTTTTCGCCCAAAAAAAAAAAACGTAAGGGGTACCACTGTCGTTTTTTTTTTCGGGCCGAATTTTTGAGTTTCGATATCTCAGCTCTGGAAGGGGCTAGAACCTCCATTTTTGCACTCAGGTCTAAGTCTCATGGCCCTCTATCAGAATTTGGGAAGATTGGAGAAACGTAATTTTTCGCCCAAAAAAAAAAAACGTAAGGGGTACCACTGTCGTTTTTTTTTCGGGCCGAATTTTTGAGTTTCGATATCTCAGCTCTGGAAGGGGCTAGAACCTCCATTTTTGCACTCAGGTCTAAGTCTCATGGCCCTCTATCAGAATTTGGGAAGATTGGAGAAACTTAATTTTTCGCCCAAAAAAAAAAAACGTAAGGGGTACCACTGTCGTTTTTTTTTCGGGCCGAATTTTTGAGTTTCGATATCTCAGCTCTGGAAGGGGCTAGAACCTCCATTTTTGCACTCAGGTCTAAGTCTCATGGCCCTCTATCAGAATTTGGGAAGATTGGAGAAACTTAATTTTTCGCCCAAAAAAAAAACGTAAGGGGTACCACTGTCGTTTTTTTTTTCGGGCCGAATTTTTGAGTTTCGATATCTCAGCTCTGGAAGGGGCTAGAACCTCCATTTTTGCACTCAGGTCTAAGTCTCATGGCCCTCTATCAGAATTTGGGAAGATTGGAGAAACTTAATTTTTCGCCCAAAAAAAAAAACGTAAGGGGTACCACTGTCGTTTTTTTTTCGGGCCGAATTTTTGAGTTTCGATATCTCAGCTCTGGAAGGGGCTAGAGCCTCCATTTTTGCACTCAGGTCTAAGTCTCATGGCCCTCTATCAGAATTTGGGAAGATTGGAGAAACTTAATTTTTCGCCCAAAAAAAAAAAACGTAAGGGGTACCACTGTCGTTTTTTTTTCGGGCCGAATTTTTGAGTTTCGATATCTCAGCTCTGGAAGGGGCTAGAACCTCCATTTTTGCACTCAGGTCTAAGTCTCATGGCCCTCTATCAGAATTTGGGAAGATTGGAGAAACTTAATTTTTCGCCCAAAAAAAAAAACGTAAGGGGTACCACTGTCGTTTTTTTTTCGGGCCGAATTTTTGAGTTTCGATATCTCAGCTCTGGAAGGGGCTAGAACCTCCATTTTTGCACTCAGGTCTAAGTCTCATGGCCCTCTATCAGAATTTGGGAAGATTGGAGAAACTTAATTTTTCGCCCAAAAAAAAAAAACGTAAGGGGTACCACTGTCGTTTTTTTTTCGGGCCGAATTTTTGAGTTTCGATATCTCAGCTCTGGAAGGGGCTAGAACCTCCATTTTTGCACTCAGGTCTAAGTCTCATGGCCCTCTATCAGAATTTGGGAAGATTGGAGAAACTTAATTTTTCGCCCAAAAAAAAAAACGTAAGGGGTACCACTGTCGTTTTTTTTTTCGGGCCGAATTTTTGAGTTTCGATATCTCAGCTCTGGAAGGGGCTAGAACCTCCATTTTTGCACTCAGGTCTAAGTCTCATGGCCCTCTATCAGAATTTGGGAAGATTGGAGAAACTTAATTTTTCGCCCAAAAAAAAAAACGTAAGGGGTACCACTGTCGTTTTTTTTTTCGGGCCGAATTTTTGAGTTTCGATATCTCAGCTCTGGAAGGGGCTAGAGCCTCCATTTTTGCACTCAGGTCTAAGTCCCATGGCCCTCTATCAGAATTTGGGAAGATTGGAGAAACGTAATTTTTCGCCCAAAAAAAAAAAAACGTAAGGGGTACCACTGTCGTTTTTTTTTCGGGCCGAATTTTTGAGTTTCGATATCTCAGCTCTGGAAGGGGCTAGAACCTCCATTTTTGCACTCAGGTCTAAGTCTCATGGCCCTCTATCAGAATTTGGGAAGATTGGAGAAACTTAATTTTTCGCCCAAAAAAAAAAAACGTAAGGGGTACCACTGTCGTTTTTTTTCCGGGCCGAATTTTTGAGTTTCGATATCTCAGCTCTGGAAGGGGCTAGAGCCTCCATTTTTGCACTCAGGTCTAAGTCTCATGGCCCTTATCAGAATTTGGGAAGATTGGAGAAACTTAATTTTTCGCCCAAAAAAAAAAACGTAAGGGGTACCACTGTCGTTTTTTTTTTCGGGCCGAATTTTTGAGTTTCGATATCTCAGCTCTGGAAGGGGCTAGAGTGTAGGCGGAGTTTGACATTCGAGCCAGGGGGGGCAAAAAAAAAAAAAAACAACACATGCTAAATAAACACATATTTATTTTTATCTCAAGAAAAAACAGTAAAACAATACACTGATATTTTATTGCCTTTATTTCATTGTAAACAGCTAGAACTTCGCATTAACAGCCACTTCGCGTCGCATCTTCGTTATAGGATCATGAAATGTGGACACCTTTTGCACTGTTAAAATATTATCTTCAACCTTAAAGTTTTCTTTCCTTTTTTCAAAACAGATTCTGGCAATGATAATGATTAAAAAACTAGTTAAATTTCGCATTTATACTTCATGAATCATTGAAAAAGACACGGGATTAGGCTACCTATTGGTTTTGATGAGGGGAAAAAAATAAAATAAAAAAATAACTTTACGAGTGCGGATTAGAACCTCGAACCTCCCGAGTCCTGGATCTGGACCATCACTGTATACACGAAAAAGGGAGTATATACTTTATATACTCAATATACACATGAAAAAAGTGCTATACTCTGACATTGTGCTCATTTTTATTTATGCAATAAAGGGCGTAAATACTTTATATACTCACTATACTCGGACATTGTGCTCATTTTTATTTATGTACATCAGGAGCTACAGAACATCGTCTTTCAAAACATGACCTACTCGAAAGAGAGAAAAAGAATGAATGCGTACCCAGCGAGTACGTCTCTGTCCCCAGCACATTTCAAACTGACGCCCATGCTCCTTATCGCAGAAAAGCTTCTCTCAGAGTTAAATGACACAATCGACCGAGTGAGCGATAACTGTTTAAAGAGATTGGGGTTGGTAGTTTTTTTACAGCTTTTTTTTAAGAAAATGCGATTACCCGTTTCAGCCACCGGGGGGGCAACGCTCCCCCTGCCCCCCCCCAAACTCCGCGCCTGGTCTAGAGCCTCAATTTTTGCACTCAGGTCTAAGTCTCATGGCCCTCTATCATAATCCAGAGTTTCGAGAAAATTGGGGAAACTTAATTTTTCGCCTCAAAAAAAAAAACGTAAGGGGTAACACTGTCCTTTTTTTTTTCTGGTCGAAATTTTGAGTTTCGATATCTCAGCTCTGGAAGGGTCTAGAGCCTCCATTTTTGCACTCAGGTATAAGTCTCATGGCCCTCTGTCAGAAACCAGAGTTTCAAGAAGATTGGGGATACTTAATTTTTCGCCCCAAAAAAAAAAACGTAAGGGGTAACACTGTCGTTTTTTTTTTTTGGTCGAAATTTTGAGTTTCGATATCTCAGCTCTGGAAGGGTCTAGAGCCTCCATTTTTGTACTCGGGTCTAAGTCTCATTGCCCTCTGTCAGAATCCAGAGTTTCAAGAAGATTGGGGATACTTAATTTTTCGCCCCAAAAAAAAAACTTAAGGGGTAAAACTGTCGTTTTTTTTTCTGGTCGAAATTTTGAGTTTCGATATCTCAGCTCTGGAAGGGTCTAGAGCCTCCATTTTTGCACTCAGGTCTAAGTCTCATGGCCCTCTATCAGAATCCAGAGTTTTGGGAAGATTGGAGAAACTTGATTTTTCGCCCCCAAAAAAAACATAAGGGGTACCACTGTCGTCTTTTTTTTTCGGGCCGAATTTTTGAGTTTCGATATCTCAGCTCTGGAAGGGGCTAGAACCTCCATTTTTGCACTCAGGTCTAAGTCTCATGGCCCTCTATCAGAATTTGGGAAGATTGGAGAAACTTAATTTTTCGCCCAAAAAAAAAACGTAAGGGGTACCACTGTCGTTTTTTTTTTCGGGCCGAATTTTTGAGTTTCGATATCTCAGCTCTGGAAGGGGCTAGAACCTCCATTTTTGCACTCAGGTCTAAGTCTCATGGCCCTCTATCAGAATTTGGGAAGATTGGAGAAACTTAATTTTTCGCCCAAAAAAAAAACGTAAGGGGTACCACTGTCGTTTTTTTTTCGGGCCGAATTTTTGAGTTTCGACATCTCAGCTCTGGAAGGGGCTAGAACCTCCATTTTTGCACTCAGGTCTAAGTCTCATGGCCCTCTATCAGAATTTGGGAAGATTGGAGAAACTTAATTTTTCGCCCAAAAAAAAAAAACGTAAGGGGTACCACTGTCGTTTTTTTTTTCGGGCCGAATTTTTGAGTTTCGATATCTCAGCTCTGGAAGGGGCTAGAGCCTCAATTTTTGCACTCAGGTCTAAGTCTCATGGCCCTCTATCAGAATTTTGGAAGATTGGAGAAACTTAATTTTTCGCCCAAAAAAAAAAACGTAAGGGGTACCACTGTCGTTTTTTTTTTTCGGGCCGAATTTTTGAGTTTCGATATCTCAGCTCTGGAAGGGGCTAGAACCTCCATTTTTGCACTCAGGTCTAAGTCTCATGGCCCTCTATCAGAATTTGGGAAGATTGGAGAAACGTAATTTTTCGCCCAAAAAAAAAAACGTAAGGGGTACCACTGTCGTTTTTTTTTCGGGCCGAATTTTTGAGTTTCGATATCTCAGCTCTGGAAGGGGCTAGAACCTCCATTTTTGCACTCAGGTCTAAGTCTCATGGCCCTCTATCAGAATTTGGGAAGATTGGAGAAACTTAATTTTTCGCCCAAAAAAAAAAAACGTAAGGGGTACCACTGTCGTTTTTTTTTCGGGCCGAATTTTTGAGTTTCGATATCTCAGCTCTGGAAGGGGCTAGAACCTCCATTTTTGCACTCAGGTCTAAGTCTCATGGCCCTCTATCAGAATTTGGGAAGATTGGAGAAACTTAATTTTTCGCCCAAAAAAAAAACGTAAGGGGTACCACTGTCGTTTTTTTTTTCGGGCCGAATTTTTGAGTTTCGATATCTCAGCTTTGGAAGGGGCTAGAACCTCCATTTTTGCACTCAGGTCTAAGTCTCATGGCCCTCTATCAGAATTTGGGAAGATTGGAGAAACTTAATTTTTCGCCCAAAAAAAAAAACGTAAGGGGTACCACTGTCGTTTTTTTTTCGGGCCGAATTTTTGAGTTTCGATATCTCAGCTCTGGAAGGGGCTAGAGCCTCCATTTTTGCACTCAGGTCTAAGTCTCATGGCCCTCTATCAGAATTTGGGAAGATTGGAGAAACTTAATTTTTCGCCCAAAAAAAAAAAACGTAAGGGGTACCACTGTCGTTTTTTTTTCGGGCCGAATTTTTGAGTTTCGATATCTCAGCTCTGGAAGGGGCTAGAACCTCCATTTTTGCACTCAGGTCTAAGTCTCATGGCCCTCTATCAGAATTTGGGAAGATTGGAGAAACTTAATTTTTCGCCCAAAAAAAAAAACGTAAGGGGTACCACTGTCGTTTTTTTTTCGGGCCGAATTTTTGAGTTTCGATATCTCAGCTCTGGAAGGGGCTAGAACCTCCATTTTTGCACTCAGGTCTAAGTCTCATGGCCCTCTATCAGAATTTGGGAAGATTGGAGAAACTTAATTTTTCGCCCAAAAAAAAAAACGTAAGGGGTACCACTGTCGTTTTTTTTTCGGGCCGAATTTTTGAGTTTCGATATCTCAGCTCTGGAAGGGGCTAGAACCTCCATTTTTGCACTCAGGTCTAAGTCTCATGGCCCTCTATCAGAATTTGGGAAGATTGGAGAAACTTAATTTTTCGCCCAAAAAAAAAAACGTAAGGGGTACCACTGTCGTTTTTTTTTTCGGGCCGAATTTTTGAGTTTCGATATCTCAGCTCTGGAAGGGGCTAGAACCTCCATTTTTGCACTCAGGTCTAAGTCTCATGGCCCTCTATCAGAATTTGGGAAGATTGGAGAAACTTAATTTTTCGCCCAAAAAAAAAAACGTAAGGGGTACCACTATCGTTTTTTTTTTCGGGCCGAATTTTTGAGTTTCGATATCTCAGCTCTGGAAGGGGCTAGAGCCTCCATTTTTGCACTCAGGTCTAAGTCCCATGGCCCTCTATCAGAATTTGGGAAGATTGGAGAAACGTAATTTTTCGCCCAAAAAAAAAAAAACGTAAGGGGTACCACTGTCGTTTTTTTTTCGGGCCGAATTTTTGAGTTTCGATATCTCAGCTCTGGAAGGGGCTAGAACCTCCATTTTTGCACTCAGGTCTAAGTCTCATGGCCCTCTATCAGAATTTGGGAAGATTGGAGAAACTTAATTTTTCGCCCAAAAAAAAAAAACGTAAGGGGTACCACTGTCGTTTTTTTTCCGGGCCGAATTTTTGAGTTTCGATATCTCAGCTCTGGAAGGGGCTAGAGCCTCCATTTTTGCACTCAGGTCTAAGTCTCATGGCCCTTATCAGAATTTGGGAAGATTGGAGAAACTTAATTTTTCGCCCAAAAAAAAAAACGTAAGGGGTACCACTGTCGTTTTTTTTTTCGGGCCGAATTTTTGAGTTTCGATATCTCAGCTCTGGAAGGGGCTAGAGCCTCCATTTTTGCACTCAGGTCTAAGTCTCATGGCCCTCTATCAGAATTTGGGAAGATTGGAGAAACTTAATTTTTCGCCCAAAAAAAAAAACGTAAGGGGTACCACTGTCGTTTTTTTTTCGGGCCGAATTTTTGAGTTTCGATATCTCAGCTCTGGAAGGGGCTAGAACCTCCATTTTTGCACTCAGGTCTAAGTCTCATGGCCCTCTATCAGAATTTGGGAAGATTGGAGAAACTTAATTTTTCGCCCAAAAAAAAAAACGTAAGGGGTACCACTGTCGGTTTTTTTTCGGGCCGAATTTTTGAGTTTCGACATCTCAGCTCTGGAAGGGGCTAGAACCTCCATTTTTGCACTCAGGTCTAAGTCTCATGGCCCTCTATCAGAATTTGGGAAGATTGGAGAAACTTAATTTTTCGCCCAAAAAAAAAAACGTAAGGGGTACCACTGTCGTTTTTTTTTTCGGGCCGAATTTTTGAGTTTCGATATCTCAGCTCTGGAAGGGGCTAGAGCCTCCATTTTTGCACTCAGGTCTAAGTCTCATGGCCCTCTATCAGAATTTGGGAAGATTGGAGAAACTTAATTTTTCGCCCAAAAAAAAAAACGTAAGGGGTACCACTGTCGTTTTTTTTTCGGGCCGAATTTTTGAGTTTCGATATCTCAGCTCTGGAAGGGGCTAGAGCCTCCATTTTTGCACTCAGGTCTAAGTCTCATGGCCCTCTATCAGAATTTGGGAAGATTGGAGAAACTTAATTTTTCGCCCAAAGAAAAAAAACGTAAGGGGTACCACTGTCGTTTTTTTTTCGGGCCGAATTTTTGAGTTTCGATATCTCAGCTCTGGAAGGGGCTAGAACCTCCATTTTTGCACTCAGGTCTAAGTCTCATGGCCCTCTATCAGAATTTGGGAAGATTGGAGAAACTTAATTTTTCGCCCAAAAAAAAAAACGTAAGGGGTACCACTGTCGTTTTTTTTTCGGGCCAAATTTTTGAGTTTCGATATCTCAGCTCTGGAAGGGGCTAGAGCCTCCATTTTTGCACTCAGGTCTAAGTCTCATGGCCCTCTATCAGAATTTGGGAAGATTGGAGAAACTTAATTTTTCGCCCAAAAAAAAAAACGTAAGGGGTACCACTGTCGTTTTTTTTTCGGGCCGAATTTTTAAGTTTCGATATCTCAGCTCTGGAAGGGGCTAGAGCCTCCATTTTTGCACTCAGGTCTAAGTCTCATGGCCCTCTATCAGAATTTGGGAATATTGGAGAAACTTAATTTTTCGCCCAAAAAAAAACGTAAGGGGTACCACTGTCGTTTTTTTTTCGGGCCGAATTTTTGAGTTTCGATATCTCAGCTCTGGAAGGGGCTAGAACCTCCATTTTTGCACTCAGTTCTAAGTCTCATGGCCCTCTATCAGAATTTGGGAAGATTGGAGAAACTTAATTTTTCACCCAAAAAAAAAACGTAAGGGGTACCACTGTCGTTTTTTTTTCGGGCCGAATTTTTGAGTTTCGATATCTCAGCTCTGGAAGGGGCTAGAACCTCCATTTTTGCACTCAGGTCTAAGTCTCATGGCCCTCTATCAGAATTTGGGAAGATTGGAGAAACTTAATTTTTCGCCCAAAAAAAAAAAAACGTAAGGGGTACCACTGTCGTTTTTTTTCCGGGCCGAATTTTTGAGTTTCGATATCTCAGCTCTGGAAGGGGCTAGAGCCTCCATTTTTGCACTCAGGTCTAAGTCTCATGACCCTCTATCAGAATTTGGGAAGATTGGAGAAACTTAATTTTTCGCCCAAAAAAAAAACGTAAGGGGTACCACTGTCGTTTTTTTTTTCGGGCCGAATTTTTGAGTTTCGATATCTCAGCTCTGGAAGGGGCTAGAACCTCCATTTTTGCACTCAGGTCTAAGTCTCATGGCCCTCTATCAGAATTTGGGAAGATTGGAGAAACTTAATTTTTCGCCCAAAAAAAAAACGTAAGGGGTACCACTGTCGTTTTTTTTTTCGGGCCGAATTTTTGAGTTTCGATATCTCAGCTCTGGAAGGGGCTAGAACCTCCATTTTTGCACTCAGGTCTAAGTCTCATGGCCCTCTATCAGAATTTGGGAAGATTGGAGAAACTTAATTTTTCGCCCAAAAAAAAAAACGTAAGGGGTACCACTGTCGTTTTTTTTTTCGGGCCGAATTTTTGAGTTTCGATATCTCAGCTCTGGAAGGGGCTAGAACCTCCATTTTTGCACTCAGGTCTAAGTCTCATGGCCCTCTATCAGAATTTGGGAAGATTGGAGAAACTTAATTTTTCGCCCAAAAAAAAAACGTAAGGGGTACCACTGTCGTTTTTTTTTTCGGGCCGAATTTTTGAGTTTCGATATCTCAGCTCTGGAAGGGGCTAGAACCTCCATTTTTGCACTCAGGTCTAAGTCTCATGGCCCTCTATCAGAATTTGGGAAGATTGGAGAAACTTAATTTTTCGCCCAAAAAAAAAAACGTAAGGGGTACCACTGTCGTTTTTTTTTTCGGGCCGAATTTTTGAGTTTCGATATCTCAGCTCTGGAAGGGGCTAGAGCCTCCATTTTTGCACTCAGGTCTAAGTCTCATGACCCTCTATCAGAATTTGGGAAGATTGGAGAAACTTAATTTTTCGCCCCAAAAAAAACGTAAGGGGTACCACTGTCGTTTTTTTTTTCGGGCCGAATTTTTGAGTTTCGATATCTCAGCTCTGGAAGGGGCTAGAACCTCCATTTTTGCACTCAGGTCTAAGTCTCATGGCCCTCTATCAGAATTTGGGAAGATTGGAGAAACTTAATTTTTCGCCCAAAAAAAAAACGTAAGGGGTACCACTGTCGTTTTTTTTTTCGGGCCGAATTTTTGAGTTTCGATATCTCAGCTCTGGAAGGGGCTAGAACCTCCATTTTTGCACTCAGGTCTAAGTCTCATGGCCCTCTATCAGAATTTGGGAAGATTGGAGAAACTTAATTTTTCGCCCAAAAAAAAAAACGTAAGGGGTACCACTGTCGTTTTTTTTTTCGGGCCGAATTTTTGAGTTTCGATATCTCAGCTCTGGAAGGGGCTAGAGCCTCCATTTTTGCACTCAGGTCTAAGTCTCATGGCCCTCTATCAGAATTTGGGAAGATTGGAGAAACTTAATTTTTCGCCCAAAAAAAAAACGTAAGGGGTACCACTGTCGTTTTTTTTTTCGGGCCGAATTTTTGAGTTTCGATATCTCAGCTCTGGAAGGGGCTAGAGCCTCCATTTTTGCACTCAGGTCTAAGTCTCATGGCCCTCTATCAGAATTTGGGAAGATTGGAGAAACTTAATTTTTCGCCCAAAAAAAAAAAACGTAAGGGGTACCACTGTCGTTTTTTTTTTCGGGCCGAATTTTTGAGTTTCGATATCTCAGCTCTGGAAGGGGCTAGAACCTCCATTTTTGCACTCAGGTCTAAGTCTCATGGCCCTCTATCAGAATTTGGGAAGATTGGAGAAACTTAATTTTTCGCCCAAAAAAAAAAACGTAAGGGGTACCACTGTCGTTTTTTTTTCGGGCCGAATTTTTGAGTTTCGACATCTCAGCTCTGGAAGGGGCTAGAACCTCCATTTTTGCACTCAGGTCTAAGTCTCATGGCCCTCTATCAGAATTTGGGAAGATTGGAGAAACTTAATTTTTCGCCCCAAAAAAAAAACGTAAGGGGTACCACTGTCGTTTTTTTTTTCGGGCCGAATTTTTGAGTTTCGATATCTCAGCTCTGGAAGGGGCTAGAGCCTCCATTTTTGCACTCAGGTCTAAGTCTCATGGCCCTCTATCAGAATTTGGGAAGATTGGAGAAACTTAATTTTTCGCCCAAAAAAAAAAACGTAAGGGGTACCACTGTCGTTTTTTTTTCGGGCCGAATTTTTGAGTTTCGATATCTCAGCTCTGGAAGGGGCTAGAGCCTCCATTTTTGCACTCAGGTCTAAGTCTCATGGCCCTCTATCAGAATTTGGGAAGATTGGAGAAACTTAATTTTTCGCCCAAAAAAAAAAACGTAAGGGGTACCACTGTCGTTTTTTTTTTCGGGCCGAATTTTTGAGTTTCGATATCTCAGCTCTGGAAGGGGCTAGAACCTCCATTTTTGCACTCAGGTCTAAGTCTCATGGCCCTCTATCAGAATTTGGGAAGATTGGAGAAACTTAATTTTTCGCCCAAAAAAAAAAACGTAAGGGGTACCACTGTCGTTTTTTTTTCGGGCCGAATTTTTGAGTTTCGACATCTCAGCTCTGGAAGGGGCTAGAACCTCCATTTTTGCACTCAGGTCTAAGTCTCATGGCCCTCTATCAGAATTTGGGAAGATTGGAGAAACTTAATTTTTCGCCCAAAAAAAAAAACGTAAGGGGTACCACTGTCGTTTTTTTTTTCGGGCCGAATTTTTGAGTTTCGATATCTCAGCTCTGGAAGGGGCTAGAGCCTCAATTTTTGCACTCAGGTCTAAGTCTCATGGCCCTCTATCAGAATTTGGGAAGATTGGAGAAACTTAATTTTTCGCCCAAAAAAAAAAACGTAAGGGGTACCACTGTCGTTTTTTTTTCGGGCCGAATTTTTGAGTTTCGATATCTCAGCTCTGGAAGGGGCTAGAACCTCCATTTTTGCACTCAGGTCTAAGTCTCATGGCCCTCTATCAGAATTTGGGAAGATTGGAGAAACTTAATTTTTCGCCCAAAAAAAAAAACGTAAGGGGTACCACTGTCGTTTTTTTTTTCGGGCCGAATTTTTGAGTTTCGATATCTCAGCTCTGGAAGGGGCTAGAGCCTCCATTTTTGCACTCAGGTCTAAGTCTCATGACCCTCTATCAGAATTTGGGAAGATTGGAGAAACTTAATTTTTCGCCCCAAAAAAAAACGTAAGGGGTACCACTGTCGTTTTTTTTTTCGGGCCGAATTTTTGAGTTTCGATATCTCAGCTCTGGAAGGGGCTAGAACCTCCATTTTTGCACTCAGGTCTAAGTCTCATGGCCCTCTATCAGAATTTGGGAAGATTGGAGAAACTTAATTTTTCGCCCAAAAAAAAACGTAAGGGGTACCACTGTCGTTTTTTTTTTCGGGCCGAATTTTTGAGTTTCGATATCTCAGCTCTGGAAGGGGCTAGAGCCTCCATTTTTGCACTCAGGTCTAAGTCTCATGACCCTCTATCAGAATTTGGGAAGATTGGAGAAACTTAATTTTTCGCCCCAAAAAAAAACGTAAGGGGTACCACTGTCGTTTTTTTTTTCGGGCCGAATTTTTGAGTTTCGATATCTCAGCTCTGGAAGGGGCTAGAACCTCCATTTTTGCACTCAGGTCTAAGTCTCATGGCCCTCTATCAGAATTTGGGAAGATTGGAGAAACTTAATT